>NC_136461.1:45931271-46213771 GCF_902686455.1 Sciurus vulgaris
TGGCTGGGCATGGTGGCCCACACCTGCAATTCCAGAGGTTCACAAGATTGAGGCAGGAGGATCACAAGTTCAAAGCCAGCCTCAGAAATCTAGTAAGACCTTGTCTCAAAATAAAACATAAAAAGGTTCTGGGGATGTGGCTAAGTAGTTAGCACCCCTGGGTTTAATCCCTGGTACCAAAAAAAAAAAGAAAAGAAAGAAAGAAAAAATAAGATGACAGATAAAAATAGGAAATATCAAAGAGATAATCTGAATGGTCCATAAGCATATGAAAATAATCTAACATCAGATGTAGTCAAGGAAAATCAGATTAAAACAAATATGAGGAACATTCTGCACGCCTCAAATTGGCAAAAACTAAAAGTCTGATAAAATTGTTTTCTATGTAGAGTCCAGGCAGCTCTCACATCCTACTGGTGGGGGTGTGAACTGAGAAACCAACTTTAAAACTATAAATAGGCAGCACTGAGCAAAACTGAGGAGGCATATGTAAGAAGACACAGCTCTTGGTTGTGAGATATTCATTTTGAAACAGCCCAGCATATGAGGCCCAAGTGTGGGTAACTGAACACTTAGTAAAGCCTTCTTTGTTACAGCCCACACTGTAAACTACCTAAACTTGTGTCATCACAAGACTGGGTAAATAATTATTATTATATTCATGTAACAGTCTACTGTGCAGCAGTTAAAGTGAGTGAATTAAAACGACTTTAGCTCAACATAAATCTCACAAACAACACTCAGCAAATAAAGCAGAGACAGGCTTTAGTTCAAGTGTGAATCCATTTGTTGGTAAAGTTTTAAAATACACATTAGCTAAAATACATTTTGTTTTAGCTATATTATATGCAATAAAAGTTAAAACAAACAACTAACCCTCTAAGGAAGGTTAGATATCAAACTACAAATACTGGTTTCTACTTAAGGAAGCTACAACAGGTTAAATCAAGGGACAGTACCACCAAGGGCCGTATTGGTGTCTATGACATTTCTTTTCTTTGTGTGGTTTTGTTTGTTTTCCTTTGTGGCACTCGGGGTTGAACCCAGGGCCCCACACATGCGAGGCAATTGCTCTACCACTGAGCTACATCCCTGGCCTCCTATTTAAATTCTCAAAGAAAAAGTAATTGGAAGCAAAATATGGCAAACTTTCAAACTTTGCCAAAACTGGGTTTTGAGTGTACTGATGCTTATTATATTCTCTATAATTATCTCTATGCTTAAAATACTCATAATTAAAGAGGCAACAATGAAACATCAGGATGGGTTTATTGGATTGCAAGCAAGGCTTTACCAACATTTTGGTAGCCATCTGTAGAACTATATGGCTGTTTCCATTTTCCAAAAATTCTATTTCTGCTTCCAAGCAAAAGGAACATATTGTATTACTTTCACTGTCAGAAGAGTTGAATTTGCCTTTTTTTCCCACGTGGGGTCACTTCGCATCAAAGAAGAGTTGACCTTTGCTTGAAATGAGGGCCCCCTACCTGATGCCCCAAATCCGCCTCCCCAATCATCAGAAGGAAAATTTGCAAGAGACTGTCCACTGTCTGAGTTAGACACAGTTCCCACCTTCCTTATTTGGTCTTTGTAATCAAGACTTGTTTATTGAAGCAGACATTTCCCTTTCCTTACTCATGAAAAATATATCCTTATTGCATAGCCTTCCATATTTCAGTTCTGAACTCAATGAACACCCAAGTAATCTTCCTTGTGATTACAGATGATTTCTCGAGCAACCTGAAATTGAGCTCTTAACTCTCATTCTGACAGTATCTATATTATCTTTTTATGCAAGATAACAACTACTCTGAATTGTGTAAGCCACTACTCTGCGATTGCTTTAACCATTTGTTTTGTCTTCAAGATTGGAGATGTGTAAAAAGTTTTCCCTACAGATTACAACTACCACTCTTTTGGAAAAAATAAAACAGCTGCTAAAGATGTTAAATGAAATGACAACAAAGATATCAAGTGTACTTAGCAGAGCTTCAAAAAGAATGTCATCTGATAAGCAAATAGGATTATTAAAATTAAGTGATTATATAGAAATGAACCAACATCATTTCTAGTTTTCTATTTTGGATTCACTGCTAACAAACTCAATCAAGCTTGTTTCTCTTTTCTAAATAAAGAGATTTCTGGAGGCAGCATAATGTTCTCATAATAGAACATGAGTGCTAAAGCCAGACAAATCTGGGTTCAAGTCACAACTCTGCCAATTATTAGCTGGTGACTTTTCGGAGCTACTTCTCTAAGTTTCATTTTCCTCTTTGTAAAATGGGAATAATAAAAGCATCAATGCTATGAGACTCTGGGAAAGATTAACTTAGATGATGAATGAAAATGCTTAGAAAAATACTTGGCACATTTAATTGTTAGTACATTAATAATTGTTAATATTAACATCAATATGTTAATACATTAATAATTGTTTGTACAGGTTGAGTATCCCTTATCCAAAACACCTAAAACAGGAAGTGATTTGAATTTTGGCTTTTCCTTTTTTTTTTGGAATATCTACATGTACACAACAAGTACCCCAGGGATAGGACTCAAGTCTATGCACAAAATTCATTTGTGTTTCATACATACCTCATAGGCATGGTTTATAAGGTCATTTTATGTAATTTATTTTTGCACCTGTTTTATGACCACAACCCATTAGATGATTCCATCAGGTGTGGAAGTTTCCACTTGCAGCATCGTGTTGGCACTATTTAGCTTCAAATGTGGCAACGTTTTGGATTAGGGGCTAGGGACGCTCCATCTGTATCATTAGTTGCCATAAAGGTTAGCTATTATTGTCATCATTTGGTGCATACAGTTAACACACAGAAACACCTCATTGCTATTTTCAATGGATCACCAACCAAGAGTCCCCCATTCCTATAACTTGATTACAGATTTAAAAAATTTAAAATGAAGGCTCCTACAACACACTAAATATTAGAGAACATTTTATTTCCCCACACTGGGCTTACCTTAACATCTTCAAAATATTTGAGCTGAAATATAATGATTCCTTCTCTGGTTCTCCAACACAGAATTAGAGGTTCCTTTTTCTGTGGATACCCAGAGTTCATGCATCTGTGTTTCTAACACAGACAGAACTGAACTGTATGGTCTTAACTGTTTTCCTGTCCACTACACGTCAGCTTCTTGCACTCAGCTGTGTGTTCCATGAGAGACAAGGCTGTGTCTTTCATGCCCGTTTCCCCTGTATCAAGTCCAGTGTCTATCAAACTCCGAATGCTCAATGAATACTTAATGATGGACAAGAATGAGGGAAAAAAACACAGAACAAATGCTTACTGATTACTGGCTGAATACCAAACACAGAGCTAGGCACTTTGCATACATCACCTGATCCAGTCCTCATGGTAACGCTATGAAGGAGGGAAGGCCATTACCTGAGGATTAAAGAGGGACACACCCAGACTCAGATGCAGGTCACATTTCAGGGTATGAAGCTAGCAAACGATGGTACCAGCTTTCAAATTTACCTGGGTCTAATTCTAAAACCCTTGTTCTCTTTGCTAATCTGTATCACTCACTTTGCAGAATGAATTCTGTTGCGGGGAAGGGAAGGGAAATAGCCCCTGCTAGGATACAGACCTCATGTGTGGGTGGGACAGCTGTTTCTACTTCATCCAGCCTCTGCACTGACTTCAGATGTCAAATAAGCCCCATCCCTCTCCACTGATCTGCCTGAGTCTCTGACCTGCAGGCTTTGCATGCTATCTGCCCAGGTCAGTGTGGTCTCACCATTTTGCCTAAGCTGACCACCCCATTCCCCCAATTTCAACTCTTGTCAACTTAGCCTGAGGCATGAAGTAAGCCTCTGCTTCTGCACTTTCTTAGCACCCTTGGTGGCCACTGCCACCCAAGCCCTGTTAGGACATGTGATTCAGAGGCTGGCTAATATTTTAGGTTTTCATAGAACATGCAAGATTCACAAGGAAACTCATAGTCTAGAGGTCTGAAGAGCCCAAGGATTCTTCCTACAGCAACGCAGCTGAGAGAGTTCAAATTTGGGTTTTTTTGCACAAAACCCCAACCAAAGGTCAAATGTTTTCTCTGATATGTGGATGCTAATTCAAAATAGGGGGGTGGAATAGGGAAGAATAGAGTTCCTTTAGATTAGGAATAGAGTTCCTTTAGATTAGGTAGAGGGGAGTGAAGGGAGGGCAAGGGGTACAGGGGTAGGAAGGATAGTAGAGTGAAAGAGACATTATTTCCCCATGTACATATATGACCATGTGACCAATGTGCTCCTACAATATGTACAATCAGAAAAATGAGAGCTTATACTCTATTTATGCATGATCTATCAAAATGTATAAATGCATTCTATTTTCACGTACAACAAATTAGAACAAATTTTAAAAATTAATTTAAAGAAAGGGGTATGAAAGACAACAATGCATGGTGAAGATTTCTTCACCAGCATCATAGACATTCGTTGGGTCACTAATTCAATCAGTCATTTTTCCACAAAGTATTTACAATGCTACTATTACTCGCACAGCATTGTGCCCAGCAGTGGGGACAAGCATGCACAAGACAGATGGTTGCTTACAATCTCAATATCCTTATCTCAATAGCAGATTAAACGTACCTTGGAGATTATCTAAACATATTCTCCCAACTTTAGGGAGGAAACTGAGACCCAGTTGTCAAACAGTCAGCAAATTGGCAGTTTCCCTCCCACCTCTCAATCCCAAGCTCTTTCCAATACACCAGATGGAGCCCATCTGAAGAGCAACATGCAAGCTGACATTTATTAGACGCCATGAAAGCAGGGCATTTCAGAAGCCTGGGCATTCCGAGAATGGAGATTTTCAGTCCTCAATTCCATTGTCAGCGGCTCCACTAGAAGCTAATTTGACAGGGTAGCACACTTTCTTTGGAATGACAGCAGGAGCCATATAAATTTTTTAGAGTGGGACTGTCATTCGCTGGCTCTGTCCGGTGGCATGTTCGGCAGGCAGCTGATGCTTCTGAGGAATTTCAGTCTCCTTCCTGATTCTCCTTGAAGGTTTTCATTGCAGGGTATACTACTAGTGGAACTGTGTGGGCTATCTTGAGAAAGGGAAACTGTTTTAAAAATAAATCTGAGTAGGAAAAAGAGAAAGACTGGCACCCACTCCTGAGACTATAAAGAAATAGCAAGTGCCAACGCTCTGGCTTGGGACTCAGGCTGAGTTATCAGGTTCCTGCCGTGCGCTGCCTTTTATCTGCCTGTCTCCAACACCTCTGCCCACTCAGGGAGGGTTCGCCCATCTCCGCCACAGAGCTTCGGGTTTCTGCTCCTATTCTTCACCAACTTATTTTAAACATGCTGCTGTCAGGTGAATGGCACAGCCTCCTCCGCGGACTAAGAAAAGAAAGAGAAACCATCTACCTAGAGGTGAGTGGGAAGGTGGCGTGCTGGGGCGCTTACTCATAAGCCCTGGAGCTGCCAGGTGGAGATGCAGCATGCCCTCCACCAGCCACCAAAATGGGGCGATTCAGGAGAAAGGTAGGCAGTGTGTTCACCACCAGCCACTCCAAGGTCAATGGGATTGCAGTAGAAAAAGCAAAGGCCCAGCAATCTGTCAGAAGCACATTAAGAAAAAACAAGAAAGGTAACTCTATGAAAGATTCTGTTCCCTGCCTGTAATTTCAGTGAGTAGAGAGGCTGAGGCAGGAGGGCTAGAAGTTTGAGACCTGCCTCAACAACTTAGCAAGGCCCTAAGCAACTGAGTGAGACTGTGTCTCAAAATAAAAAGTAAAATGGGCTAGGGATGTGGCTCAGTGGTAAAGGGATTCTAGGTTCAACTCCCAACATCCAAAACAAAACAAAAAAATCGATTCCATTTGGTTTCATTCAATAGAAAGAGAACCGACAAGCTAGGTACCAGGCTCTGCTATCAATACAGACGTGATTAAAAACACCTGACTAGAGGGCGTCACAATCTGGTGTAGATATCTGCAGGTGTGCATATTAAAATCATCCATGAAGTTTTCTAGAACAGTTATGCAAGACCATCCAAGACCTTGAATCACAATGACTGCTCAGGACATGAGAATTCCTGCTTCTCCTGGTTCCACGGGTAGGTCCAGGGCACCTTTATGATTAAGATGGTCTGGTCTGGGGATGAAGAGCAGCATCCGTTAGGTGATGCGTTCATCATGAATACTCTCACTGGCTCTATGGCTTTGGACACCCTGTTGAACTTTTGGGAGCCTGAGTTTCCCTAGTTATCTAATGAGCATGGTGATAAAAATGAGAGGCAATTTTTTTAAGTGCTGCCAAGAGTCAAGAATTGTGCTAAGTGCTTTGTAGGTTTTTGTGTTCTTTTTTCATAAAGTGACCCTATTAGGTAGGTGCTGTTAACTACTAATACTGTTAACCATTAATACTGCTAAATACTACTAAAGTATTTGTATTAGTTTCCTATTGCCCACTGCCAGGTAACAAGTCACCACAGACTCAGCACCTTCATGCAAAAGACATTTGCTCTTTCACAGCTCTGAAGGACAGAAGTCCAAGCAGGCTCAACTGGGTTCTATGCTAAGGATCTGGTTGGGCCAAAATCAAGATGTTGGCCAGCTGGGCTCTCATTTGGCACTGGGGGAGAACCCATTCAGTTTTATTCAAACTGTAGGCAGAATTTTCCTCCTTACGACTGTAGGACTCAGGTCCTGACTTTGTTGTCAGCTGGGGGTCACTGGCTGCACCTGGAAGTCACTCAGGGTTCTCGTCAGGTTCCAAACAGCAACACCACATCAAATCTCCCAGCTGCTTTGAATCTGACTTCCTCTTCTGCCATTTCAGAAATCTCTGCTTCTAAGGGCTCATGTGATTGGATTAAGTGGGATAACTGCTGTATTTTTAGGTAAACTATGCCATCCAATAAAATGTCATCAGTGGAGTGACATCTGACTACACTCACAGAATTTAGGGAGAGGGCACAACACCTGGTGGGGCCATTTGAAGATTCTGCTAGCTGAGTGATATCTACCACAGTGAGTGACAATAGCCTCAGAGTTTCAGTAACCCAGAGGGCTGACTCCTACCCTGCCCTTCATTCTCTGACTGCTTCTAGGGGAGTGGGTTAACCCCTCAGGCCCCCATTATCATTCATAAAATGGAGGACATTATAACCTAGCAGAGAGGCATGGGAGGGTTTCTGAAAGTCACACCTGGAAAAGTGCTAGTGTAATACCTGACACACAGTAGGCACTCAGAAACTGATCCTTGGTTCTGAGACAAGAGATGTTATATTGTAGTAATGACAACATTTACATATTGAGGATTGTGATGGGTACTAAATGAGATACTTTATATAATGAGCCCAGCCCTGAGCCTGGTCTATAGCAGATGCCTGAGCTCCACAAACATCCTCTATTTATCTCAGTTCCTCTCTTCCTGGGGTATTTATGGTTTAAATGTTTTTTTTTTTGCCATTTCATTTAAGCATCACAATATCCAAGTGAGGTGGATGAGTTATTGTTACCTACATTTTACAGATAAGAAACTGAAGGTTCAAGTAACCGACTTCAGGGCCCTCCTCATGTGAAAGCAGAGCCAAAGCTCAAACCTAAATCCATATTAGTCCCTTATCCTATGCCTTCCAGTAGTAACTTTCATAAAACAAGCTCCCTGTGCATGCTCAAATCACATCCGTCCCATCCACCAGAGTAAGCACAATTTAATGGCTTGCATTTTAATCCCCTTAACACTAAACTAGCAGAATAATGTAGACTCATCACAATGCAAGCATCCCACCTTGCAGCAGCCTGTGGAACTCAGAATTTATGGCCACTTCATTAGGAGTGCACACTAAGCCTATTAGCATCATCTGTCTAAAGAGGAGCCAGTTTGTCTCCTTATCTCTGGACCTACATTATTCTTGGAATGATTAACTCATTCTAGGAGTAGGGCCCTGGCATCTAGGTTAACATCTTAAATTCAAAAGGATTTGGCACTGGACACTGAGCTGACCCCTTTTACAAAAAGGAGAGCAGAATGGGACTGGGGAACCAAAGGCTTTGACAAAACTCTTGAGTCCCCTTTGGGCCTATGGAGACTAATCTGTGGATCATTCATTCACCTCTTCATTTGCATATTGATTAATTCCTGTGGGAATCCACTCATTCCAGGTGTGACTTTTCACTTTCTCCTTCTCAGAGTAGGGGATTCAGAGGAGTCCAAGTCAAGCTCTTGTGTTCAGGGAGGTCACAGTCAACAGAAGAGATACATAAACAGGTCACTACAGGAGGACCTGAAAGCACTAAGGGGGAGTCACAGGTGCACAGGGAAGAAAGGGACCAACTTTTATAGCCATTTACCAGGGTCTTGGAAGACAAACACCAGGACTACTGGAGGGAAAGGGTGAGGGGTAGGGGACACATTCTAGGCAAAGAGCTAGAAGAATGGCAATTCAAGACATGAGTGGAAAATGGTGAACTCAGTGCAGCAGGAGTCAGGGGACACATGGGTCAGGGGACAGAGTGGTACAGGAGAAGCAGGTCATACCACACAAAAGATTCTCCTCAATGATGTGGAAAGCCAGTGAGTGCTTTCACATCTAGAAGGGGACATCTTGAGCTTTGAAGGTGGAACTCATCACTTGGATTCCAAGGAAGAGAGAGTTAAACTGATGGGGCAGAGAACTGGTAGAAAACCGATGTCACTGGACTGCCAGGCCCTGATGATGTCTTCCTAGAGAATGCACAGGAGTTGATCCACTGGAGGCACTATTATGATGGAAATGTTCCCTGTTGTCCAATATGGCAGCCACTGGCCACAGGTGGGCTTCTGAGCATGTAAAATATAGGTAGTGCAATGTTTCCTTTCAATTCTAATTTCAAGTAGCTCATGTGGCTAGCCACTCCTGCATCAGAGAGCACGGACCTAGAGCTTTCTCAGATGCTTCCATCTCTCCATGTTCTCCTCTCACATGCTCTGGTCTCCCAGTACTCTGGGATGACAATGACTTTCCTTTTGGAGGGGTGTTTTTGACACTCTATTGGATTTGAATTCTTTGAGAACAGGGACTGTGTCTTTTCTGAGTAGGCCCAGAGTGCCCAGCATGGAACCTGAGGAGTTTGTTGAGATGAAGCATATTTCAGATGAAAGGCAACCTTTCCTACAGGGAGACAATTCATCTTTTCCTAGGGAAGGCTTACAATTAAACACAAACCACTTCTTAGACTTTTTAATAGCCCAGAGGTAAGCCAGATAGGAAAATAAATTATCCTTGCTATCTTTATCATTCATTCAAAAGAATTTGTTTACCTCTTTTCCGTATCAGGGCTCTATGTGTAGAAGTAGACAAATTTTCTTTCTTTCTCAGAATGTCACTCCCATTTTCTATTGCTAACTAGGAAAGTAAAGACATTAGCTATAAATTTTTCTAAGGCTTCTGACTATAAGAAATAACTCTAAGCACCAATATAATAACCCAGCTAACTAGTGTATAATAGCACTTTGTGGATTATGAAATGGTTCTCACACAGATAGCCTTCATAAGTTTCAAATCAGCATTTCCATTTTACAGAAGGGGAGGTGACATCTTAGAAAGATTTTCAAAGTTGTTCAAACATACCAAGTTTCTAAGAGGTAGAGTTAGATTTGAACTTCGCATTTATCTAAGCCATCCATCATATGTAAAGAAAATAATTTGGGCCAATGTGAAGATGAATTACATAGATTTTGAAGAGTGGAGAAGATTTGGACATAAGAAAATTAGTGCAGAGGAAGGTATTTCAGTCCAAGCATGAAAGCAAAAAAAGCAGTGGTGATCGTCTACATGCGAATGGGTGATCCAATAGCCCAGAGTGGGTGGGGAAAGAGGAGCTGTTGGCATAAATGCAAAAAGTCCAGCACCAACTGAGCCCCAGTCCAGTTCTCTGGACTGCAGAAACAAGGGGCTTCTGGAGCCAGATGTGTTCCTGACCAAGAAACCAAGGCCACAGCTTAGAGCAGTGGTTCTCAGAGTGTGGGCCCTGGGCCAGCAGCATCAGCAGCACCTGGAAGGTGTTAAATATGCAAATTCTCTGCCCTGCCCAGGACCTCCCTGATGAGCTTTGGGAATGGGGCCAGAGCAGAGATTTGGCAAGCTCTCCAGGTGATTCTGGTGCCCTGGGAAGCTCTAGCATAGAGGAAGGCAGCAAGAGGCCACAGAGAGGGTCTGAATTGAACAAAGCCATCTGTCTGCACCACAGCAGCCAGGAGGGAGAGGCAGAGGGTACAGGAGATGAAGGAAGTCTCCATGGTCGTAAGTCCGTGTGGAAACGAAGACCTCAGCAACCTGATTTCCCAGACATCTGTTCAGCCTCATGAAAAGTCATTCTCCTGCTTTTTTTTTTTTTCTGTTGGAGGGTTTTTAGGAATGAAAGTCCATCACATCTTGTGATGAAGCAGGAGCTTGATGAATGAGTTCACTTATATTTTCCCATCTGATGGTGCTCTTAGCATCACAGCCTCTTCAAGAAGTCATTCCTGCCTGCATCCTAAGAGGGGTCTCAGATAAGCCCTGGCCAGAACATCCCAGCAGCTCTCCTGCACTACACTGTCAGTCACCAAAGGAAAGAGAAATACAACTGAACAACTGTCCATGCTCGATGGTCAGAAATGTTCCTGGAGTCCTAGGCAGGGAGTAAGAAGGAGAGGCAGTGGTGTATGCATGAACACAAGCATCCTATGCATCTTAGGTCTACAGGTGAGTGCCTAAGATGTTACTATCAGAGATACTAAGATTTCATTTTTTTATAGCTCAATGAGATTTTTGTCTATGAACACATTTACTTTAATCACAGAAAAAAAACTCTTTGACTTGGTGACCCCAATTTTTGTTTGGAACTATGTTTCTGATCAAAGTTCAGGACCCACTTCCTCTTTCTGTTGATCCCCACCCTGTGCTCTTTGCCCTTGCGGCCTGATGGAATTGGCCAGTCCTCTGGCCAAGACAGACTTTCACCCAGATCTTCAGAAATCAGGCCCCTTGTTGTCATTCAAATCTCCGTTCAGGTGTCACCTCCCCGGAAATGCTGTGTCTCCCCATCTGAAGCCACCCCATCCCTAGCATCCATCCTTTGTCACACTGTCCATCTGATTTTCCTCTGAGGACTTACTACTATATACAATAATCTCAAAGCCTTGTTTTACTTTTCAGTGTTCATCTTCCCACTAGATGCTAAGGTCACAGAGGTGAGGAAGGTGTCTAGAAAGGGATGTGGCGGACAGCACATAATCACAGGTATATTAAATAAATAACATCCACTGCCTTGGCCGCTGCAGGGCATGGTCCAGTTTGCCTATGCAGCCCTGAGAAGGTCCCTCACACTATGCTTCTTGAGCCAGACCTCTCTCCATCAGTCGCTGCCACAACAATGCAGGTCCACTGCTGGAGTTTTGTCTGTTGTGTATTCACTGCTGCTTTAGTCAGTTTTTTTCATTGCTGGGATGAAAGGACCCAGTCAGAACAATTTTAGAGGAGGAAAAGTTTATTTGAGGGTTCACGGCTTCTGAGGTCTCAATCCACAGACAGTAGAATCCATTCCTCAGGGCTCCAGGTGAGGCTGAACATCATGGCAGAAGAGTGTGGCAGAGGGAAGCAGCTCACATGATGATCAGGAAGCAGAGAGAAACTTCACTCTCCAGATACAAAATATATACCCCATAGCCACGTCCCCAGTGAGCCACTGCCTCCAGCCACATCCCACCTACCTCCAGTCACCACTCAGTTAATGCCACAGGGATTACTTCATCTATTGGGTTAAGGCTCTCACAACTCAGTCATTTCTACTCTGAACCTTCTTGCACTGTCTCACATGTGAACCTCGGGGGACACCTCACATGCAAACCATAACATCTGCCTATAGTACTGCTCCCGGTTTCTTTTCTTTTTAGTCACCTAAGAAATTATTTCATCTCAAAAGAACCCAAATCAATTAATTAGAAAAAAATTCCACTCCACTATTGAATTCTATGCCTTCTGATTATCAAGCACTTTTACTTCCATAAGGTCATTCACAGTTTAACTAATTTTTATATCCAACCAACAAACTCTGAAGAAACCTGTGACGTGAGCCAGCCCTTCACTAGGAATTTACAGGTGAAAGAGCATGCAGCCTTTGCCCTGGTTCTTTGGAACTAAGCCCTTACTCATCATAAGGTTTCATTTGTCTAGAGCATACTGTCCCCTCCAGCTACACTAAGCTTGGAAAGAATGTCTTTTTGTACATACTGATGACAAGAATTTATTAATCAGTGATAGGAAATGAGGAACAATGTATTAGTATTTGTTGAGCATTTCCTGAATGCCCTAGAACCAAGATAAGCCCCAGGACAGGAAAAAAGGAAGAAGACAAAAAGATCATTTAAAAAAAAAAAAAAAAAAAAGCACATTTATAAGTAGTTGAGAACCTGATGAGGAAGACAAGACACTTAAAACACATATTTAAATTTAAGAAAACACAATACACTTAAACACACACTAGAATTGAATCAAAGATCCATTAAGCAATGATTTTATTGTATACATTGGTGGATCTTCTATGTAGCAGTACATTGTACTGAGTGTTTGGAAAAAGTATCTGAAGGATTAAGCAATTGTCACATGTCATCTGACTAGACATGCCAATCCTAAAAGCCAGGCTCGCTGCTTCCATATTATACTGGAACATAACCAAGGCTCAGAAAATGTTAGCTTCACCAAAGTCACAGGTAGTTGGAGACACCCAGTCTCCAACTCAGCTCTTTTGACTGCATGCTCACTCTTGCCTTCAGGACACAACAGTGCCTCTCTTTTATGGGTTAATAAGTGAAAGTTAAGAATGATGAACATGAGCTAGAATGAGCTGAGGAGGATGGGCTTAGAAATGAAGGATGGATATGATACAACCACGGAAATTAAAATTTTAGTCATTAAATTGAGCTTACTATTGCAGATTCAACTTATGTGATTAAACCATAAGGAACACTCTTACTGTCAACGCTTGGTTAATTATATCACCCTTCCCTGGGGGACTTACTCTTGTTCTGAGAAGGACCCTACTTAAGATAAATGCAGACCTCTCATCTTCTTGCATTCCCTGGTAGACTTTCTCGAACTATATATCTCTGGATATATAAAATAATGGGCAACAGTTACACTTGTATGTATCTGCACTGTGTATGCAATCCAGAAGGTAGAGGTGCAAAATAGAAAACCAGGGGCAGGATGGAGAAATTTGGCAAAGACCATCTTTCTCATCAAACCATCCCCAGCATTTAGTAAGGTACCTGACAGATTAGGTGCTCAAAAAATGTGTATTGAATTATTGAGTTTAGCTGTATTTTTTTTTCTCTTGTCAACTATCAGTTGACATACTTCTAACCTCTGCTATACCAAAAGCAAGAGGGAAGATACACAAATACCCAGTATAACTGGGGGAAGAAGGAAGAATAGAGATAAAGAACTGTGGAACGTGCTGCTATATGTGGTTATGACCTTTGTTGACCTGCCCCTTCCTTCTCTGAGACACTAAGACCTTGGTATAAACTCTCAGGTTCCCATCTATGAGGTCTAAACCTAAAAAATAGACCATTAACCTCACCAGCAAGAAGGGCTGGAAGTGGTTATGTAGCATAAACCCAGTATCTGCTGGGCTTTAGGGGAAGGTCAGACACCCAGGGAATAACTGATTTGGTATTTTTCTGTGTTCTTGGACAGCACGTGACTATACTTCTACCCCGGTTTACAAGTGTACCTTATTCCTTGTTTGGAATGAGAATATCACCTATTGAAATGGAGTCTCTTCATATGGGTCGAGTTCTTGCCAGATCAGTCCTGTGAGTAAGGTCCTAGTTCCCTGACAAGGAGCTCTTAGCTGGATTCTTCCATGGAAAGGATGCCAGGGGGCTTATTCCTCTGATCTTGCAGCCTCAAATGCCCTCTGCTTATGCCTTCTGCCACTAGGATCCATCTACCCTATCCATCCCTTACATTCTGATGCCAGCTGGAGAAAAATCCAGATTTCCAGTAGCTCTACAGAGACTAATAACCACTGTCTCAGTCACAGGTAATTTCCTCTATTCTTATATTTCTCAGTCTTGTATTGTCTTAGAACGTGTCATGGTAGAGTCTGCTTGAGTTATGACAATCAAACAGCTTTTAGGATTTAGAGTGCTAGTTTATCTTTTTCTAGGTACTACATATTAAAAGAGATCACAAGTAAATATTTATAGGCTGGCTAATGATTGAAATTGATAAAGAAAGCAGGATAGCACATTTTATAAGGCAACTCCAAAATCCTAGGAAAAAGCAACCTTCACCATATTCTGGACTTTCTTCTAAGCGTCAAAAGCATCTTTATGGTTTTTTTTTTTTTTTTTTCCTTTGGGGATTCAGGGCATCTTGATGACAAAAGCAGCTGCAGGTGCTTTTCCTGTGCCTTTAATCTTCTAACTCTGGGTGAAGGGGTCATGAAGGTCTTTCCTTGGGCAAAGAGGGATGGAGACAAAGAGAATCCTCCAGAGGGGGAAAGTGTCATGGCCCTTTCCTGGGGTGGCGGGTGGGGGGTTGCTGATGGATGGAGCAGCAGACACTGCATTTCTAAAGGCTCTGCTCAGAGCATGTGCTATACAGAACCAAATGGCCTTTTGATATCCTTATTTTCACTTCTCCAAGAAGCAGCAGATACTGGAGAGAAGAAACAGACACATGCACAACGGCAGCGACAGACTCCTTAGCACTCCACACAATCCCTTTCTGGTGGCTTTTCAATTTGTAGGTGTTTCTCTACCAAACAGGGATTTTTTCAAACTCTTCACATTTTTTTGAAGTTATCTATTATTGAGGATCCTAATATTTCACAACAAATACTAAAGATTATGACCTACTGACTATTACTTTAAATCTGCATTTTATTGGTAAAAGAGACAAACCTTTTCTCTCTAAGCATTGCAAAACACACTTAAACAGAACTATGTTTTTGGACAGTTGCCATTTGTCATTTGCTAGAGCCATGATTCTAAACAAAATTAACCAACTGGAAATTTCAACCAGGGCAATGTTCGATCAGTATCCTGTGATCATTGTTATTCTGGCAGCACGATTTGTGTACTTAGTAGATACTTGGTGAATTGACATGAAATGAGTTGCTGCACGCTGCTGGAGGGACCTGAAGTGGTTCCCCCTGCCTGATTTACCCCTGCAGATGTGTGAGCCATCATGTCTGTGAGCAGGAATTATCCACCTGGCTAAATGGAAAAGACATGATTGATCAGCCATGGCGAGTCAATACGTAAATGTTTATTATTACTATTTTAATCATTCTTAAGGTCTGCCTTCTAGATGTAATTATGAGTGGTCCCTGAAAACATTTCAAATGAAAAGAACAGCTGAGATGTTCTTGAAAAAAATCCATGGAGGTTTAATGGTTAAAGATGCACTGTTCCCAGGAATTCACACAAGCACAAACCTGTTGGACTGAAGTTTTTCTCAATGCTTTGCCTTCTGACTGTGTTTTATTATCATGTCTTGTTTACTAAGCTAACCAGAGGTTAAACATCCAACAAACCCCTAATGAGCAGGTGAGTGTGTTGGGGGAGGGAGAAAGAGCACGGGGGAGGGGGAGGGGAGCATCCATGTGCTGCTCCGTTCCTTGGTCTCCACCCTGCTGTCCAGTTAGGGTCTGTCCAGTTTCTTACCTTTAGGACTCCCATTCTGCACCTCAGGCTTGCCTGTGGGACCAGGCAGTTTTTGATACACTGAAAGCTAAGCCCTTGGTCCTGTCTTTCCCCACTGGGGTCTCTGGAAAAGTCTACTGTTAGAGATGGACCCTGGCACACTTACCAGTTGACATTGCAGAGTTGGTGGTCGAGTCTCCTGGACCAGGGGTGCCAACAGACCCAACAATGATGCAGGAGCCCTGGTCACCATGGAAGCTTCTTAGAAGGACATCAGCCTTGAGGGCACACCTATCTTGGACAACTAGAACCCATTCAATCACATCTCTCACTATCCCTCACAAGTGCTTTCTGCTCTGCCTTTTTCCTGTTACTATAATTCTAGAACATACTCCACCTTCACATTCCTCCTTCCCTTTATCTGAGCTAGTTTCTCTACCTGGAATATTCTGTCTGCTTCTTTAACATGACAGGTCTTTTGGTTTCCCCAAACCTCTCTGTCTTGTTGTCGTACCTCCTCTAGTGGGCTGCTCTCTGGCAGAGTTGGCTTGCCCATTGCTTAATCCAATTGCATCTTCTGTCCCACATCCTTTTTTTTAAAAATCATAGAATCTTCTGTTTTACTTATTTATTATTTTTGATTCATTGTACACAAATGGGGTACAACTATCATTTTAACCTTGCAACACCTTAGTTAACT
This sequence comes from Sciurus vulgaris, assembly GCF_902686455.1. NCBI lineage: Eukaryota > Metazoa > Chordata > Mammalia > Rodentia > Sciuridae > Sciurus > Sciurus vulgaris. The sequence continues at coordinate 45,947,639 of NC_136461.1, forward strand.
TTTTTCATGTCTGAGTCCCTGACCAAACCATGCCCTTGCCATAGGTGTTCTACTCCTTCAACACTTAATATAGTGATAGACATGTTCAAAAGACTCCATGAATATTGGACACATTTGATGAAAGAATGAATGAAGGCATACAGAAATGAACTAATGATGGAATAATGGACAAATGAGAAAATAAATAATTGAATGATGAGTTACTTCTCTAGGCCTTAGAGTTCATTATCACCAGGTGAATATTTATTGGGGAGTCACATGTCACACATTCCACCAAAACTGTGATAAAGGAGCAGAGAAGAATAGGGGCAGATGATCTCAAGCTGCAGATCAGAAGCAGAGAAGTCCACCCTGACAGGCACAGGATGGTATCTGTTGATCCACGATAACAATGTTAATTACCCTGCAAATTAGGAAAAGGAACTACATCAAATTTTGCCTTCACTTTCCTTCTGTGGCTTCAAATAAACCCCATCAAAAGTGGCCTAAAATGTGCTGAGTCTCCATATCTTCTTTTGTAAGATGAAGGTAATAATGTACTAATCATGAAATTATTTTCAGGAAAAAATGGGATGATTTCTGTGGCCATATAAAGCAAGGCATTATTATCCAGCAGTCATAAACTTAACACGGAGCTCCTTTCACTTGCATGGCTATGCATTTTGAACTTCACTTATTTTCCATAGCAGTCTGCTAGGGCTGGGACTGCAGATGTCCCCCAAATCTTTAGATGCAGAGTTCTTCCCCTGGAGTACACAGCTAGATTACATTTCCCAGCCTCCCTTGCCATTAGGTGACACTCGTCACTGGTTCTAGTCCATGTAACATGAGTGAAAGTGATGAGCACCACTTAGAGGCCTGGCCCCCAAAGATCACCTTTGGATGCTCCTCTATACCCTTGTCCCTTCTTTTAAAAAAAAAAAAAACTTTAAAAAATTATTTAGTTTTAAAATATTTTACAGACTGCATTTTTTCATTATACACAAATGGGATACATCATTTTGTTTCTATGGTTTTGCCTGATGTAGATTCATACCATTTGTGTAATCATACATGTACATAGGGTAATGATATCTGTCTCATTCCACCATTTTTCATACATCCCTTTTTAATTTTTGATACTGGGGATTGAACCCAGGGGAACTCAACCACTGAGCCACACATAGCTCTTTTGTGTATTTTACTTAGAGACAGGGTCTTGCTAAGTTGCTGAAGTTGACTTTGAATTCAAGATCCTCCTGCCTCAGCCCCCAAGCTGCTAGGATTACAGGTGTGCACTACCACACCTGACCCCTTGTCCCTTCTTGTTGGCTGGAATGGAGACCAGCCTCAGCAACACCTTGGAAACTACTTGCAGAAAATGTCCTTTGCTCCTGAGTGGTTTCCTGAAAGAGAGATGCCCACCAACTACTTTCCCTACCCAGTACTGTTATATGAGCAAGAAGTGAACTCCTATTTTGTTTGAATGGTAATCCAGTTTTGATAAGCATGGCTAGAATTGCCCTAACTCATATAACCTGCATACTCCTTTAGGGAAGAATCCATAGCATTGAATCTACCACAAAATTAGAACACTGCATAACACATAGTATATAATCACTGAGTACTTCTAAAAGGAAAAAAAAAAAAAAAGAACAAGTACATGACTGTATCAGCTAACAAGTGCCAGTGCTGAAAATGTGTCCTTGAATTTGAATTCATGGACTTTTTCAAAATTGACTATAAAAACAGTGTTCAAAGTATTATGGTGCCTGGCTTTCCTGCAGTGTAATTCTTAGCACATATTGATTTTGAAGCTCAAATCTTTGCAATTCCCTGATAATGCTATTCCTCAGAATAATGAACCAGGAAGGTCCCCTACGCCCACAATTGTGCTGGTCGTGTAGGAACTGTGATTTTCTTTAACCACAGGTATCTGCATTTGCTCAGGCCCTCATTATAGTATATAGGATGTTATTTAATCTCCAGCAAATCTTTCCCTAACATTTTCCTTCCTTCTCAGGAGACCCAGTGGAGTCCCTTACAGTTGCTGTGTTGGCTTTTCTATCAGACTTCCCAGGTAATTATCAGAATGAATCCACCTGATTTTTGTTGCCCTTCAAACAAGAGAGATGTGGTTAAGTTCATGATCCCTAGGTGTGGGCAATGCCAAGTCAGGCCATCTGTGAGGGGTTCCCACAATACTTCAGGCTTGAACCAATTATTCAGCTGTCAAGTATCTACTAAAGGCTTCCAAGTGGTTTTTGCAGGGGAGGAATTTATAATCTACTTGGAGAAATAAGACAAATACTCAAAATAGCATAGTAACTAAATAAACCTGTGGCGCTTGGATGTGCAGAGAAACACATTTTACATTACATCAACCTGTTTAGTCTATTGTTCATTTGCTTACTGAGTATTATGTCCCAGGTCTTAGTCTAGGAGCTAGAGCTTTAATGGTGTGTACAACAATGGTCCATGCTCATGAAGCCCTCTACCTAACAGTCCCATTTATAACACGATCTGAACTCACCAGGGCTTTTTCTGCCTTTGCATAAACTATTTCTCTTCCTAGATTGCCTAATGCTTTTTCCACCACCCCTAGCCTGTCAAAGCTCTGTATGTCTGTCAACTACTGTCTCTGTGCAAACTTCTGCCCAGATATTTCCTCTTCTATTCTGCTCTGATCTCCTAATTTTCAGATTAAAACACATCCTTGTGCCTTGCATTAATTTTCTTTGGCATTTGTCTTTGAATTTGGCATGTTATAATCTGGAATATACTAGTCTACCTCCCTTCTTACAAGGTGGTTTTAGAAGACAAGTCCTGGCACACAATAATTGAGCACACTTTCTTTGCTATATTGAACTTAACCTCAGAGGGGGAAATCAAAGTTAAAAGAAATCAGAGTGCTTGCCCATGACCTCAGAACGAGAGAGCCCAGAGCTGAAACTAGATCGACACCCTTGTGCAGATGAATCAAATTCATTGTCATGGACCATGTGGTTTGTGGGAGTTTTGCATGGAGACAAATGTTAGTTCTTCACCTCAACTGGCACGATATTATACACCAATTTGTCTTTTTGGTAATATAATTATTTCTGTCATTAATGTTTCGACATCTTTTTATATATACAGGCTACAACATCTGAGGAATAAAAATGTGAAAACCTAAAGTAGTACTATATAAGGAAGTTGCAATCTAAAGGAAGAATAGCAAACATTAAAAACTACAATATTTAAGAGTTATCATCCTTCACCTATCACGTAAAATCTTTAAGGACAGACTCACAAAACTCCTTTAGAGATTTTTCTGCCGGGTGCAGTGGCACATACTTGTAATCCCAGCAAACTGGGAGGCTGAGGCAGGAGGACTGCAAGTTCAAGGCCAGCCTCAGTAACTTAGCAAGGTCCTAAGCAACTTAATGAGACCCTGTATCAAAATAAAAAATTCAAAGAGCTGGAGATGTGGTTCAGTGGCAAAGCACCTCTAGGTTTAATCCCCAGCACCAAAACTAAACAAGTAGAGGCTTTCCTATTGCTTAGAACAAAAAGCTGGATTCCAATAAAATTTATTTAAAACAAGCTCACTTCAGCAAATCTTTGCAAGATTTTCCATTTTCTCACACTACAGTTAAGAACCTACAGCTTTTCATCATTTCTATTTGCCTATCATTACAGCTAAGATTCATTTACCTCCAATAGCTCTTCACTTTCATTATTTTGGGAACTATACTTTCTAATTTTTACCTTGATAAATTACTAAATACATTATATGCATATTTTATATAATCCCTTAAGGAGGGATTCTCTTATTCCTCATTTTAGAGATGAGAAATCTGAGAGCCTAGAGATGAAGTAACTTGAGTACCAACATCCAGCCAGCAATTTTCAGAAGCAAAGTTTAAACTTATGTCTTTCTGGATTCAGAGCTCAAGCTCCTTTTACCATATCAGAGTTGAGAGGTTGTATTGTGTTGGTGGTGTGTATGTGTAGTGTGTGTGGTGTGTGTGTGTTTGTGTGTGTATGTATGCACACATGCAGAGAGAAGCAGAGCAGAAATTGACTGGAAGAACAAAATGTGGCATCACTGAATTTATAGAACATTACATTATTGTAAATGAAGACTTTAGGCTTCTAGTTGTTCCGATGTCACTCCAGGCCACCAAAAAAGCCACTCGATCTTGCCAGTGTAAATAATGAGCTCTTGAATATGCTAGTTTAAATAGTCAACTGTCTGTGTAAGTATGAAATACTTTTTGAAGTGAAAGGTCTTTCTACAAAAAGAAAACAAATGGCTTTAGTGTTGCCACTGCACAGAGCCACTCCTGAAAACTCAGTCATGTTATTGCCTTGATGTTATTGTTTTTAGTGAGGGTCCTTAGAACTTGCTGAAATGCTGAGACTTGAGGAATATTTTGCAGGGATGTACACAGTTTCATCTTACACTCAGATGGCTCCTTTAGAGACCAACCTTTTAAAATTGTCTACCTTGCTAGAGTTGGACAATTTTGTAAAGAAGTATTTAAAGGTTTAGCAATTTGTACAACCAATCACCTCAAGTACACTGAGACAGCAGCAAGGAGCTCAAACACACCCTCGAGACAAAAGGAGATGTCATTAGACAGGTCCTTACCGCTGCCATTCCCTTGACTCGTTCATTCCAGGACTTTCATCAGCTCAGCTTCAATAGAAAGCAGTGAATGAATAAATAAGTAAATAATAAAGTACCAAAAAGATCTTTTCTTGGTTTTGGTTTTCCTTGCTGGGCTCTGAAACCCTTTTCTTCCAAAGAAAACCTGGTGGGAGAAGTTTTCATTCTTTGGAGATAATAGTTCTGGAAACAGAACACTCTGGACTCTGTGTGGCCAAGGATTTGGAATGGCTCATGGTTCGCAGGGTGCAGGTACTGACCTACGTCCCGGTGCACCCTCAACCCGCGTCGCTCCAGCAAAGTGCTCCCTAGAAACCTTCCAGGCCACAGGCCCCAGCTGATGAATTAAGCCAGGAGCAGCATAAAAGCAGACACACCTCCAGCTGCCTTCCTTCTCCTTTAAGTCCTTGGGGATAAGTCACAGTCATTGTTACCCCAATATTAGCCAGTCAAAGACTTCAAAGAAGAGTCCTCTATAACTTAAATGGGTAGATTTAATAAAGGGAGATGAGGCCAGGACTCTTGTCCTGTTTGATTTGATTGATAATAACTAAAATGCCTCCTGACTTTTTTAAAACAATGAATAATTACATTAAGAATCACTTATATCTATGAAAATTAAAAAATCAAAAATGGAGTTTGACAATCTCTTTTTAGATGGATTCAGTATAAGATTTATTGCTGTGTTTTTTAAAAGTTTATGTATGTACCCAACAATTAATGAGTACTATGTGCCAAATATGAAGTCTCATGAATGTAGTTGATGCTAAGTAGCACAATGGATTTAAAATCAATATGGAAGGCTTGGTCACTGAGAAAGAGGGCATAGATCACAGGCAAAGGTTCCTGGCTGAGAGCAGGATCTCTGCTGAAAGTCCTACCAACAGCTGGGTGTGGACAGAGTGCCACTATCAAATGGGGGAGGCAGATGGCAGGCAGGTCCCCAAGGAGGCCGAAGTATGCTTACCTGGAAGACAGGAAGCAGAGGAGTGGCGGGCTCTATTGTGCACTTCAGACAGATGGGTTCAGACAGCCAAGGCACAGGCAGATGCACAGGATGGATCAAATCCCATGGGAGAAGGAGGTCAGCAGCCCACACAGTGGACACCCTCACCTACTTAATTAATAGGAAAGTGGCTCACCTACTGTTGGGGCTGCATGAGGAGTGAGTTATCTGATCCTTCAGACTGGGCACACCTGCGAGGAGTGGAGCTCTGGATATATATGGGCATTCAGCATGCACATGGCAGGTCAACCAGGCAGGCCTGCCTTATGTGCATGGGGAGGAGGAAAAGGTAGCCTTGTCCTTGTCCTTGTCCCTGTGACCAGCTGGGGGACTGTTAGCTCTGCAGATCTCATTTTAACTCAAGTAGGTCTCCAGGTGCAGACTTAGAGAGATATAGCCTTATGCTCCAGCCCAGTTTTGCCAGCAACTCAAGTGATATTTTTATCTCCATTTGGCTCCTGTGTCTGGTTTGCACTTGGCTCAAAGTGCAGAGGGAGAGAAGCAAGATTCACCAAACCTCCCAGAGACTGCCCAGCAAGGGCCCAGTTCACACACTAGCAGCAGGTGGGGAAGGAGGGAAAAGAGTCCAGAGATAAGGAAGGTTGGATTTGGGGATCCCCAGGGCCTGGTATCATCAGGAAAGGGCAAACAATCTTTCAAAACCACCACAAAACATGATGACATTTTTCTTTTACATTGAAAATGAGGAAATCCTAGGAGTTAGCACTCTTATTTCTGTGTTTCTGATATTGTTAGCTTGTCTATGTTTCATAAAATCTTTGTTGAAAAACATATGGCAGCACCCTTTACTCCTATATATTTTAGTCTCTGATGAAAAATAATTGCTCTGAAGGGGGGTGCCATGTGTGGACACCCTTAATCAGTGCATTACCTGATAGGACATTTATTAAGGATAAACCATTTCTTTTATCCCAATAGCTGCCTCAGCAGTTGTTAAGATGAGGAGGGGGAGGGGAATGAAAGCCTTTATCATTTCCTGATCTCTCTAGCAAATTGCCAATTTATGCACAGAATATTACAAATACTGCTGAATTATTTGAGCCTGGAATTAATTTTGAGAATCTTCCCCTTCTTTGAGTGCCCAGGGATTTGGCTTATCTTTATTTGCTGAAGGAACCATGTCACTGAAAGCAGTCCCGGGATTATTTTAAGTGAATGAATAATGAGATGGCCCAGCTTTCTAATGGTTTCCAAATTCCATGACTACCCCATGAGCTCTCATGGGCTGGCTCATCAGCTGGGCTCTCACTGGGGGTGAAGCACACTGAGTGTGGAAACAGGAGTTTCTGCATTGAGTAATTAAAGCCAGCGAGGAAAAAACAGTGTCACCTGGGGTTACTGAAGGCTGCTTTGGAAAAATGAAGAATAAGTATTTCATCTTCAGATAGCATCATTAGGGTAACACACAATATAATCAATTACCAAGAGCGGCTATATTTTAGTAATTCTTTACTAGCATGAAATACTTTAATCACAACAGAAATCACTACTCTTACTAGAGGTAAGTGTACACACTGAATAAAAGAATGGACTTCTAGTCTTCCAAACAATGGCAAATTCAGAGTGATTAACCAAGAACCCAAATAAATCGCTATTTCACACATTTTCTATGTACCACAGCAACCTTCCTGAAAGGACTCTACTCCCGTGTGCTGGTCAGCTACATGATCAGTAGCCATCTGATCACTGAATTTCATTTTCTTTTTTTGTTAAATGATTAATATCTATTGTGGAAAACTTGAAAAATAGAAACACAAGGATGAGAACAAAATTAATACTTAATCTTAAAAACCAGAGGTATGCCCATTTAATATTTAGAGTACTTTGTTTCAGTAATTAATTTTCTATTCATTCTGAAACATGCACACATGCAGTTTTTCCACTTAGATCATAAGTATCATGCCATGTCTTTAATAGTTAAATATACATATATACATATACACTCTTATGGAACACAATACTCTTCTTATATCTATAATATAGGACGTAAGAGATTACTTTTTTTTTTTGCTGTTGAATCTCCAACATTCAAAACAGCATCTGACATATAGTTGGTGCTCAATAAACATCCTGTGAACAAGTAGGTTACATGACATGAATGAACAAATGAATGAGCATTTTTCCCTCTACAAACAATCAAAAGTCAAGCTGGACAATCATTGCTTCTCCAAGAAACCAGTAAGTTAGAAGCAGGCTTGTTTATGACAATTTCTGGAGTTTATAAAGTCTGAAGTCAAAGCTGGTTGTGATACTGTCTTAACTCATTCCTTCATACACAGTCAGCTTTCTGTCTAAAAGGCCAGCTATATAGAATGATATTATATATCATTACAATATGTAATATATAATTATATACTATTACATATATAATATTATGTTATGTGGGTTTCATATCTACAGATTCAATCCAAAGATTGAAAATACTTGAAAAAAATTGCATCTGTATTCAACAGGTACAGGCTTTTATACCTTGTCGTTATCCCCCAAATAATACCATATTAACAACTATTTACATTACACTAAGTATTGTGAGTAACATATAGATGAAATAAAATGTACAAGAGGATGTGTGTAGGTTATATAGAAATATAACACCATTGCATGTAAGAAGCTTGAGCATCCTAGGATTTGGTGTCCTCAGGGGTTTCTGAGAATACTAAAGTGTGACTGTACTTTATGTATCTTCTGTGAAACCCAAACAACATTTCTCCTCTAGCATGAAAACTAACATCTAGCTCTTCTGTATTGTTTTAAAAATATGAAACAAAAACAAGCCCTTTAAGAGCATCCAAGTCTCTTTCAGAGCCTGCTGACTGAATCAGAATGTTAGCCCAGCACATCCCACAAGCCTCTCTCAAAGTATTTGATAATTTTGTTGAACTGCCATTTCAAGAAATTAAAATAAACGGTTGTAACTGTCTACTGATTAAGCATTAAACCTAAGATATCATAAATGACTTATGTTCAAGGGGCCGCCATTTTCTGACTGGTCAGCTCTTTGGGTGCAATTCCAATACACTGGCCTTCATGCAACCATTTATGAAACGTATATCTTAAATCAGCGAAGTGAAACCAACATCATTAATTCCACAAAAATCAAGGAGCCACCACATGTATTATCCTGCCCTGTGCATCGTGCATCGTTATCAGCATGTTACTTCCCATGCTGGATATTACAATTGCTTGATATTATCCCTTATTACTTTAAAAGCAATTTTACATTTCACATCCAAATTAATGGCTAATCTCCAAAGACTTATTATGTTTAATTACTTTTTGTTCCTGAATCCTCCCCCCTTTCTCCCTGAACATTCTCTGCTTAAATGATACTCAAGAAACTTGAGGTATAATCAAGGGATCACGAAAGTTGTTCAACTGTGGATGCTAATTAGAATGGAGGAAGGATTTGGAAAATAATCTCTCCAAATTCAAAAGGAAAGGGTCTCTGAGACCCACAGAAAGGTCATATTGATTCAGTTTAAAGATCTGACAAAGGACAAGGTTTCCAGGGTCAGCTGTGCCTCTCACTTGCCATGTCCTTGCACAGTGGCTCCATCTCTCTGGTCTTCAGGTTCTGCATGTGCCCACCAGAGCCTTCCCCAGGCCACAGAAGCACATGATCACACCCAGGGCCTGCCACACCCTTCCCATGTCCAAAGTCATAGCCCAGAGCTGCCCATTCCCATATCTGACAACTGACTTCTAGATACCACTGTTCTTTTCAGATTCTGACCTTGTGCCTCCTGTTCTTGTACCACCCACCCTGTTCTTCAGACTCAAACTCTTAGATACCGTTCTAAGAGTTCTGTGTTCTCCATTTCCCTAATCAAGCATTGCACTGTTACTCAGCTCACATATTCCCTGAAGTGGACAAAGTGGCCTTTTCCAGAGACTCCTTGGCCTCCATTTTCTAAAGCAGCTGCCAGCAACCAACAGTCTAGCAGCCCCTGTCCCTGGACAGTCCCAGGCCTGTTCTAACTGAGCAGGACTAAACCCCATGGGCTGCACAGTCTTGGGGCTTAGCATTTATGTGGGTTTAGAGACATGGGATGGAGGCCCAGCTGTCTTCTCTGAGTTTCCTTCACGAACAGATCTGGGATCAAACAGAACCCAGGATGAATTTCCTGCCTAAAACCTGTTGGAGTCACTATTCCAAGGCTCTCCTGAAGGCTTTTCCCAGCACCTAAACCTTCTCTTGGATGGGCACTGAGCTGAGTCTCTACCTGGTGGCCGCAGTCCTGCTTCTACCAAACAAACTATCTGATGTCTTCATCACTCCCAGCTGCTTCCATAAGGCTGACTGCTACCTCCTGTCCCCAAAGCATGTTCTCTCAGTGGCTCTGGAGTTCTAAGAGCTGCCTACATTCTGCCTGATTAAAAATGGGAATCTATGCTTAGCATTTTTTCAAGGATTGTATGATAGATAAGATGCATGTATTATTGTTTTCACATCCTTCCGATAACTCACATAAGGAATGTATTATTATTCCAGTTTTAAAATGACGAAACTGAGATCAGGACAGGAGGTCTGGGGTGCCATAGAAATGAGTCTTTGTGACGGGACTGGATCCATATCCATATCCTTCAAGTGCAGGTCAGGTTCTCCTACTGGTGTTCATTTCCTATGCTGCTGGAACAAATTACCCCAAATATGGTAGCTTCAAACAACAGAGCTTTATTCTCTCAAGGTCTGGAGGCTAGGAGTGGGAACTCAATCCAACGGGGCAGAAATCAAGAAGTAAGCAGGTGGACCTTCCTCTGGTGGCTCGAGAAGACCATCTAATCCTGATTCCTTCTAGTTTCTGGTGGCTGCAGGTGTTCTTTGGCTTGTGATCATGCCACTTCAATCTCTGCTTCTACCTGTGATCACTTTACCTTCTGCTTCTATGTCAACCTCCACCCCCTGCCGGCCTCCTTCTTAAAAGGACATTTCTGACTGCACTTAGGATAACGGAGGATAATCTCCCCACCTGAAGTCCCTCAATTCCATCACATCTGTGAAGTCCCATACTCACACAGATTCTAGGGATTAGCACATACATATTCAGAAGGCCCACTTTTCAGCTTATCACACTACTAAACATCACATTTCCAATTTCCACTCCTTGAAGCCACTAGAAATTTTTTTCCACATTGTGAATGTAAAATTAATATTCACAGCCAGGTGAAGTGGCACATGCCTATAATCCTAGCAACTCAGGAAGCTGAGGCAGGAGGATTGTGATTTAGAGAGCCAGCTTCAGCAACTTAGCAAAGACCTTGTCTCAGTAAAACAGAGGGCTCAATGGTAAGGCATCTCTGGGTTCAATACCCAGTACTGAGTGATAGATAATAAATAAACAAACAAATTCACCAGAGTGAATTTTCTAGGTTTCCATAAGTTTTTGTCTTCCTAGCACCCATTCTTACAAATTCTTCAAAGAAGCAGGGAAACAGGCGTTAGTATGCTCCTAAAACAGCTGAGGAAACTGAGCATCAAGGGAAGAGACTCTCACCAAGGTAAGGAGGAGATAGCTGAGATGTGAACCCAGCAATGCCGACTTGCTAGTGACCATGACGACTTTTCTGCCAGATCCATCAGCATCTTCCTTGGGACATTCCACCCAACCATTTCCTTTCTCCTTCCCAGAGAACACATGTCCTCTCACCAGCTCTTCCACCAAGAGTCACCCGGAGTCACAGGCTGCTCTTCCTACAATCTGCTTCTGCTAGCCAGAGCTGGGCTGTCTGTCCTCTTCCAACACATCAACAAGATGATTTCCATGAGCTTTTCTTCCAAATCGCTTTCCTCATCCATGAACTGTGTTACTTTCTCCCCTTGTAATTATTCTACATTTTTGTACTTTGAACTACATTTACCATCTGCTAGCCCAATTACGCAAATGATCCAAATCCTTTTGAATCTGGTTAAATTGTTGGACAGGATTTGCTCTCTCTCCACTTCTAAAATCATCTGTGAACCTGGATGTGACACACGGAGTCATAAATAGACAGGATGGGAAGGTGGGAGATCAGGGGTGGGGGCGAGGGAGGGAGCAACATGTCAGGATGATGTCAGGAGAGAATGGGGGGTGTGGGCTTGGCAAGGGGCGTGATTCTGTACCCATGTCCCCAGGAGCTGGGGAGTTAATTGTGTCAACCTCCAAATGTGCAAGTTCAGCACCTTTGATGTCTCATTTTCACATGCTAAAATAAAAAAAAGAAAAAAATGAATCCTACTTTCTCGCCTCCTTGGAAGATTTTTCTGAGGATTAATGAGATGGTTTTGATTAAGCACCTTGTTGAGAAACACTGCATAGATCACTGGCATCTGGATAATGCCACAGTTAGCTGTTGTGAAACAGGAGCTGACATCAAAACTCCCTCTGCTCACAATCTACCCTTTGGTCTCTGCCTTAGCTGTGTAGGGTTCTCTTTGCATTCAGGCCCCTGCGTGACCTCTGTGGGTTCACCAATCATTCACCCACCAACTATAGCAGGCACCAGCTGGGGAGAGAGAGAGAACAGACACAGCGCTGTCCTCAGAAGACTCGAGGCTTAGAAGGGCAGCAGGCCAGCAAAGAGGGGAATGGAGCACAGTGAGGCCAGGCCTGCAGGGTGGGAAGCAGAGGATGCTGGGGGTGGGGGAGCTACCTCATTCAACCTGGGAAAAGCTGTCAGGGCGCTTGATTCCAGAGTGAGGAGCAGCAGAAGGAGCCAGCAGGGCGTTCTCCAGAAGAGAGGAAGGAAGAGTACCAGGCTGAGTGGAAAGCGCATGCAGAGGCCTATAGGATACAGGCAGGGAATGTTCTGGAAGGTTTGAGGCATTGCTGGTTGCTGGTAAGCAGAGGCAGAGCAACCATGAGGTACTGTCAAGTGTGTGGAGGGCATGGCACCCAGGGGAAGGCACCGTAATGTGGAGTTTACACAGGTCACAATGAACTAACCTATAGCAAGTCACAGAGGGAACAGGCCTATTTCTAGAGGGCCAAGTGCTTCCCACAACTTCTGGGCTTCTGTGACCCCACCACAGAAATGGAATGAGTAAAATCAGACCCAGACCTCAAGTGGCATCCCTGGAGGTTCACAGCGTTCCAGATGTTTCTAGGTTTTTTGTTGCTGTTGTTATTATTTTACATCAACCTCCAATTTTTGTTTGCTCATTTCTTCTTACGTGTTTCTCATTGTTCGATCATGATGGAAACATTCTCAGAAGACTCAGAGCTCTAGGGTGTAGGCATCAGGGGGCCCTGAGCACAGAGAACTCTGCCAAGACCAGCCTTGCTGAGCCACCCTGCAGTGGGAAGACTGCACGCACCTGTGAACCCTTCATTCTTTGGCCCCACACTCAGCCACACCTCCAGCACGCTTGGGTTGGGTACTTAGACACTTAGAGAAGAAGGTGATACAGCCCGTGCCTCCCTTCAAGGTGGGATACTTCAGTGTGGGTGACCCCAAGAGTCCACAGGACACTTCAGGCAAAGCCGCCACCCACTAGGTGCTCAGCAGGCCCCAGGTGGTAGAGCACACAGTGTGCTCTTCATGATCAGGGGGGAGTGCTTGGCATGCCCACTTAACAGATGATGAAAGGGGCAAATGTGCCCAATGTCAGCTCCTACCCAAGCCCCACAATTTCTAGTGAAATGTAGAGCCACGATTCAAACTTAAGTCAGCTTGACTCAAAGCCTGGGACCTTCACCACTGAGACCTGGACTGTCAATCAGTGAAATGGCATGAACCTCACAGGTCTGAGGCCACCGAGTGCAGAAAACAGCCTTTCGACCACCCTCTAACTGACCTGCACAGACACAGAAACCGAGGCTCAGAGAAGTCAGGGGGCTGGTATAAAGTCACCAGGCACATTTGTATGCTCAGAGCTCCTGGTTGCCACACACTGAGTGACCTCACCATGCAGCTGTCATATTGTTCCATGTCAACTGGATCCAGGCAGCTCTCAGGCCACGCTGTACTGGCTCTCTTAGTCAGAGGGAGCTGTTTCCCTGTAATAGGGACGCACTGGGGAAGAAATAGGGAAGGGCTAACTCTGGGAGCAACCAGCCTGGGTTCACATTCTAGCTCTGCCATACTTTGCTGTGAGATCTTAGGCAAGTTATTAACCCTTCCATGCCTGTTTCTCCCTCCATTAAATGGTAACAGCACATTGGGTTTTTTATGTGAATTAAATGAGCGTATGTATAAGAGGCTTGAACCGGTGCCTAGTCATAGAAAGCACTTGATGACAGTTAGCTGCTTTTCTGGTGACTACTCCTACCTTCTCTATCTGTTCATATGCTGCAGCCCTGGCCCTCAGGTAGCCTGCAGTAGCCCCGTCTGCTACTCCAGCCTTTGCAAGAAACAATCAGTCTTGAAATGAATTTCCAGGCAATGTAAAATATACTTTCTCAGATAATCCTGTACAGTACCCCTCTCTGCCCAATGACTAAATAGTATTTGTTTCATAGAGAGAAATGCTGGGGCTGAGGATTTCTTTTTTTTTAAAATTATTTATTTATTTTTTACAGACTGCATTTTGATTCATTGTACACAAATGGGGTACATAATTTCATTTCTGTGGTTGTGCACAATGTAGATTCATACCATTCGTGTAATCATACACGTACATAGAGTGATGATGTCTGTCTCATTTTGTGATTTTTCATACTCCCCCTCCCTCTCATTTCCTTCTACATAATCTAAAGTTTCCTCCATTCTTCTCTCACTCCCCATCCCCATTATATATCATCCTCTACTTATCAGGGAAAACATTCGGCCTTTGGTTTTTTTGGAATTGGCTTATTTCACTTAGCATGATATTCTCTAATTCCATCCATTTATTTACAAATGCCATATTCTTCTTCTTTATGGCTGAATAATATTCCATCATGTATATATACCAGAGTTTCTTTATCCATTCATCTGTTGAAGGGCATCTAGGTTGTTCCACAATCTAGCTATTGTGAATTGAGCTGCTATAAACATTGATATGGCTGCATTACTGTAATATGCTGATTTTAAGACCTTTGGGTATAAATGGAGGAGTGGGATAACTGGGTCAAAAGGTGGGTCCATTCCAAGTTTTCTGAGTATTCTCCACACTGATTTCCAGAGTGGCTACACCAATTTTCAAAACTCAACTCAAAATGGATCAAAGACTTAGGAATTAGACAAGAGACCCTGCACCAAACAGAAAACAAAGTAGGCCTGAATCTTTGTCATGTTGGCTTAGGATCAGACTTCCTTAAGAAGACTCCCAAAGTATAAGAAATCAAAGCAAGAATCAATAAATGGGATGGACTAAAACTAAAAAGCTTTTTCTCAGCAACGAATACAATCAATAATGTGAAAAGAGAGCCTACAGAGTGGGAGAAAATCTTTTCTACACACACTACATTACTTATCTCCAAAATTTATAAAGAACCTACAAAACTTTACACCAAAAATACAAAGAACCTAATCAATAAATGGGCCAAGGAACTGGACAGATACTTTACAGAATAAGACATACAGGTGATTAATAAATGTATGAAAAGTTGTCCAACATCTCTAGTAATTAGAGAAATGCAAATTAAAACAACTCTAAGATTTCATCTTACTCCAATTAGAATGGCTTTTATCAAGGACACAAACATGGGTTGGGGATATAGCTCAGCTGGTAGGGTGTTTGCCTCGCAAGCACAAGGCCATGGGTTCAAATCCCAGCACTGCAAAAAAAAGAAAAAAGAAAAAGAAAAAAAAAGAACACAAACAATAATAGATGTTGGCGTGGATGTGGGGAAAAAGGCACGCTTTTACTTGCTGAGAAGTTCTATCAGGAGACTCAGCACCATCTGTCCCATGCCCACAGGGACTATCTTTGACACTGCCCAGGGATTACTAGGTAATAAGTGTAGTGCTCATCTCTTCTCCCTCTCTATTCCCACTAGTGTTGGGGGACAGACAGACAGATGAGGACAGTGGGAATACAAAGTTAAGAGAATAATTTTATAAAATGGTCCCTGTGTGCTGACCCCCACGTTTTGTTTTGTCTTTCTTCCCCCAAGTTACAATTTACCTACAGCAAACTACCTGTTTACTCCAGGAGAAATTCAGGCCCGAAATAATGCTGATAAGAGGAACCCAAGTTACCCTGAAGGGGGAGACCGTTGTGACCAGATCCTGAAACTCTGGGAGATAAGGACAGTTCTTCCCAAACATAAAATCTAAGATTATATGGTTAAGAATCCAACCAATCAACATGGGCTAATGTGACCTACCATTGCCATGACAGTGGGTACTTAAAAGTCTCATGTCATTGTGCTCAGTCAAAAGTAGAGAGGTGAGAAGGATTCTCTGGCAACTTCTCTGGAATCCCCAATAAAATTGGAGTGTAAAAGAGGCACCTGGTCCCTCTCGTGCCTGAGAGGACACACTGTCTCCTTTGATAGTGTCCCCTTTCCTGTCTTGTCAATAAAACTCATGCCTGCTACTCTGAGTGATGTGTCTGAAATTGATAGCAAGATTTTAGGTTTGAAGGGGGACTTCACATTGCCTCAGTTTCTCAGAAGGCCCCAGCTCTGTAACACTAGGAGTATCAGCTCCATGAAGGCAGCCATCAAGAGGGGGAAGATAATGAAAGCACCACTTTTTCAGAGTCCTGCATATAGGAATTACTCAGCCTACTTGTTAGTTAGTGAATGTAGGACAAGCCACCACCAACAGAGTGAACTTGAACAAGTGCTTCCACCTGAGTAACCCTCAACTCAACTTCTTACCTGTAAGATGACAATTATACTATCTGTCTCACAGATTGGGATGCAGATTAAATCATACTAAGTGAACATCAAAAATACTTTCTCACACTTGAATGTGACATAGCCTGGTTATTGTTGCTATAATGCATGGAGAGGTAGGGCTTCCTTGTCATTCACTCATTCTTTGTTCATTACTCATCTGGCCAGTACCTGCACTGGGCTAATGAACATGAAAGAGTTACAGCCCTTGTTCTCCAGGTTACTGGTTGCAGAAGGGAGGAGAGGTGTTTTGAAAAGTGGGGTTTGGGGGAAGACTTTCAGCTAGTCCACAGTTCAACTCTGTAGAACAAATGGAATCTAGAGAGCAAGTCAGAGAGGAAGCAGAGGATGCACCTGAAGTGGGATGAGAAGCTACTCAACTTGGAGGCAATTTATGAATTTGTGTTTATTAATAGTTATAACCCTTCTAGTCACTGGGCATTGTTATTCCCATTACACCAATGAGGAAACTGAGGCTCAGGCACATTCAGTGAATTAACCAAAGTCATGTAGATTTATGTGGCAGACACCACACCTGAACCAGGCTTGTTGGACTGGGGTCCTATCACAACAGTAAAAGACAACCAGTTAAAGACAAAGTCTGTTTGTCTGGAGAGCTCTTATCAACCTTGAGTGCCATAATTAACTCAGGGTCCAGAGGCTGTGCCCTTGTCCCTGCTATCTGCCCCAGAGCCACCCACAGGGATGAAGATGGAGCACCAAGCCCACAGGTTTGCCCATCTCTGTGGTTGACCCACCAAGCAGGGATGCATTGCTAATTAGCTGGCAAGTTCCCAGAGGAATTTTTTTCTTCTTTTTTCAGCAGTCAGTGGTTTTAGTCCCACATCCTTTCAGCTCTTACCCGGAGCTCTTTGTAGAAATCCATTTGCATCTGTAAGAGACTCATTTGCATCCAGTTCCACCACTGGGGTTAGACTTTCCCTTTGTAGGATACTGATTCCGCAATGTGAAATGTGATCCAGGGCCTCCCAGAGC
The DNA here is from genome assembly GCF_902686455.1 of Sciurus vulgaris. Classification (NCBI taxonomy): domain Eukaryota; kingdom Metazoa; phylum Chordata; class Mammalia; order Rodentia; family Sciuridae; genus Sciurus; species Sciurus vulgaris. Next base: position 45,965,043 of record NC_136461.1, read on the forward strand.
CCTTCCTCTCCTGAGAGCACCAAGAGATGGCCACCTCCCAGGTGCTAACACAGAGTAGAGGGTAGTGTCCTCGGTCAGGTAGAGGAACTGCATTAGCTCCACATGTATGCCAGGGATGTGGACTTGTAAATCCTCTACTCCAGGAACTCACAGACCATGTGTGTCTCTAACTAGCATCTTAAAAGTGTCTCTTAAGACCCGTGTGACCTAAGGCAAGTTTATTAACTCCCTGAGTCTAAGTTTCTGCAGAATCAGAAGACACCACTTTTTTTTCAGCAATTTATTGTGAAGATTAAATGAAATGATGCATATACAAATGTTTCATGAAACACCTGCACCTAGTCGGGCTCCTTACCAATAGCTGAGCCTAGTCTCAAGGGTCGGAGGTGCTGGGAGTGATGTGGTAGTGGTGGAAGTACTTAGCTGCATGGGACGAGCCCAGCAGGAGAGGTACTGAGGTGTCTTCACCACCTGAGAGAATCATTGCATCTCAAAGGCAAAATAGCTGGGAAAGCTGCAATTCTTTCAGGACTGGGGAGTAATGCAAAAGAATGATAGAAGGGGCACTGGATGCCAGTCACTGGGAGCTAGCTTCTGTGCCAGTAATTTTCATTACATTTGTTATCGCCTTAAATCGTGGCAATGGTTTTCAAAAGAAGCACTCTGAAGTGGTTAGGTGACTTAAGTCACAGCAGTTTGAGGGAGTTTGGATTCAAGCTCAGGTGTGCCATGTTTCAAACCCACACTCAGTCCTACACCCTAGGGGCAAATTGAAGATATCAGGAGCACAGTCTCCCCCCTAAGATCCCCACCTGGGAGGATATGTTCTTTCATGCTCCCTGACTCACGTGTGTATGCATGTATATCACATGCATATATGTATACATGTGATGCTATACTTGGCCTTTTTGCATCAAGCACATCTGTTAAGAGAGGAATTTTTTTTTTCTCCTCATCTGAGGCGCCAGGGATTCGAACCGCGGTCCTTGCGCATGCTAGGCGAGCATTCTCCAAAGAGAGCTATTTCTTTGGCTCCAAGCACATCTGTTAAAATGTCTGCCCTCTTAGCTTTCCCAAACAAACCCATGAACTCCCTCAAGAATGTGATCTCACTTTTTCCTTTCTGTACCTCATCCTCTTTGTACCTCCCATCACAGAGCCTAAAATATAGCACTTAACCCCTGCCCCCGCTTTTGTTTTTTGCACTGTTAGGGATGGAAGCCAGGGCTTCTCCCATACTAAGCAAGTGCTTCAGCACCGAGCTACATCAATAGCCCCAATTTATTGCTGTTTTGTTTTGTTGGTTGAAGTGTCACAAGTACCTAGACAAATTGTAGGCACTTCAATGAACAAGCACAAAAAATCTTTTTATAGATTTTTTATATTCTATTATGGGAGACAGATATTCAACTGGAAACATAAGAAATGAGTAATTAAATATATGCTTTTTTAATAAGGTGAGTGACTGATGGAATGCAGGATGGGTATCTGACCTGCTTCTGGCTGCTCTTCAATCTGGTCATGATCACACTTTAATCATCAATTTCCCAGTGGTATTACAGTTTCCATACGCATATCCCTGATTTTATCTGCTCCCACATCAGTCCTGTGGAGAACACAATTATAAAATTGCCTTCTATAATCATCTGCCCCATTTTGTGGAAAAGGAAACTGAGGGTCATAGATGTCATGTGCCTTAAATAAGCTTGAACTCTTAGAGAGTAGGTGCAGATGGAGCCTGGACATTGAGAACAGGTCCAAGGTCATCCTCCACCTCATCGCCTGAGCTCCAGGGCTCTCACTTCTCCTGGCTGAATTCCCTAGTAGCAATGGTGAAGAATAATGAGATTTCCTGTTTAGTATTTCTCTGTGATTCCCTGAAGCCTTGGTCTTACCATATTTTCTGATCACCTCCTTGATGTTTCTGGTGCTTATATAAATGTCTCAGCTGTCAATATTAACAACAATGCTAATCTCAGTAATAAAAAAAAAATCAACTGCTTATGCATGTAGTCTTTTTCAATTTCTAGAGAGTTTACTGTTTACTATAACCTCATTCCATCGTCCAGACAAACAACTGTTAGAAACAGAAAGAGCTGAGACTTATGTTATTCATTTCATTTCCTAGATGGGGAAACAGAGCAGGGGAGATGAGGAGACTGGACAGAGCTGGCTTGAACCAGGTGGAGGCCAGGCTCTCTAGGACACCAGGGGGACCCCCTCCTCCTGTGAGCCCCTCGCCTGGCCCCAGGTGCCATCCATGTGCACCTCATTCAAAGCTTCCCACCCCTCCCTCTCCATGAGTCAGCCTCTGCCATCATGGTCTCTCATTTTTATGCACCTGAGTTGTGCAGGGTGTGTGTTCTTGTGTGGAAGCCTGTAAAATCTATTTATGGACCTAATTGTCAGTTTTCATGAGTGACAGACATACAGTGCTTTGACTACCCAGCCTAATGTGTCTGTATCTGACATTTTAAATAGAACTCTCTCTCCCCTCCTCCCTGTTCTTTTAGGAAGTAATTTCAGATAGCAGGTATTTTTATATTCATATATCTTTAATTATATCTACACAACTGTCAGAGATTAATGATTTCCTCAATCTGGCTCTTCTTAAAGGAGAATTCGGAACTCAATGAAATACTAAAAAGCACTTCGATGGCTGCTGTCTGTAACAAAGACATTCTCCAGCGAGGGGTTTGACTTTAGTCAAGTTTGAGTTCTCGTTGTAGATTAATTTTGTGCGACGTTTCTATGAATTATTGAAAAAGCAGCACTCATGTGGACGGCAAACATAAATAGATCTATACATGTAAACCAATAAAAAAGCATGTGACAGCCGGTGAGCAGGCTGTGAGTGGAAATACTCCCCTGCCCTGGGAGAACTCAGTAACAATAGGTCCCAGGTGGGATCCATGTACTTTGACCCTAGAAGAAAATCTTGCCTGCCCATGTAAGCAAACTCAATCAGAAGCATGAGGTCAGAGAGGCCTTCAGAAAGAATTCCTCCCCCCTCCTGCTTGAAACCTGAGTTCCTGGAGCCGTAAAACTCATTTAACCATGGCTATCCGGTGCCACGCGGAGGCAGGCAAGGGGCACATGCTAAGTGTGAGGCTGGACTCTGGAATCAAGGGTCTCCCAATACAGAGGGAATAAAAAACCAGCAAACAATCATCTGCACACAAAGGAAGAAAGGCACTGAGGGACACTGCTGTACTACTCTCCAGGAAGAGGAGGCAGAAAAACAGGCCCAAATTCTCAGCTAACCAGGTATGAGATGTTGGGCAAGTTAATTGCTCTTTCTTCCCATTGAGATGGGGTTGTAATTCCTCCTGTGAGTATCAAATGATGTCTGTCTCTCCTTCCCATGGCCAATCTCACTTCCACTGCTGTCCTGCCAGAACTCTGTGTTCCTATATCCAAATTTCTCACCATTTGTCCCAAATACTGATTCCTAATGTCCCAGTACATAGAGCTTCTCAGGTGGCTCACACATTTCTTCCTTTGGTTAATAAACTCATCAGTTTCAATATCTAGCTCCAGTACCACTCCCCCAGGAAGCCTTCTCCAATTTCCCAGGACGTTGGTCATTCCCTGAATCCCCAGAAGCCTCACTAAGATGCTTATCACACTAGACTATAGCAATTTTGCTGTCTGTCCTGACAAATCAGTGTGTATCTCAGAAAGCATTGTGTTTATAATTTATGGAAGATTGGCTCCTGACAGATACTCCATGAACTGTTGCTTAAATGGATGGTGAATGGATGAATATACAAATAAACGAGCGATGTGTGCACATACTTTGTAAACTATAATAAAGGCAGACACTGTTTAATGAGTGTTCATCCCATCCCAGATGTACCTTTATCTCGTTTTCATCATTCATAACAATTCCACAAAGTAGAATTGATCAAAGTAAATATATGGACTCGGTGCTGACCAGACCAAACTAATTTCAGTGACAATGTCAGCCCTTTCGATGCTGTAGTGGGCAGACAGAAAGAAACTCTCATGTCCTAACCTGTGGATCCCATGAATGTGACCAGATTTAGGGGGAAAAAAATCTTTGCAGATACAATTAAGTTAGGAATCTTGAGATGACAAGATCATCCTGGATTATACAGGTGGGTCCTAAATCCAAGGAGGAGTATTTTTATAAAAGACATACCGAAGACTCTGTGAAGACAGAGCAGAAAGTGATGTGGCTACAAGCCAAAGGATGCTAGTATCCATCATGGAAGTGAAAAGGGACAGATTCTCCCCTTTTTTCTCTATAGGCAGAGCAATGCTGCCAACACCTTGCTTTGGACTTCCAGCCTGCAAACCTGTGAAAAAGTAAATTCTGTTGCTTTGAATCACCAAGTCTGTGATAATTTGTTAAGGCAGTCTCAGGAAACAAAAGCTAGGAAGAGTTTTCTCTAAGGCAAGTAGCTACTCATCAGAGGAGAGAGAATTCTGGTCTCAACCCATCTCATTTCCAAGACTTTGTGCTTTCTGTGGTTTTAGAATTCCTCCCATTAGTGGCCTTTGCAGAGAGACACCTCTGATACTCTGTACTCTGAGCTCCTAACATGCAGAGATGCCCAGGCCCGGCCTCCGGAGATGCTCACTTATTAGATATGGGGGCACCTGCTACAGAGTGAGGTTGAGGACAAGGGCACTGAAGGGGGTGATTTTTACTCCTCCAGAATTCCATGAATTCCCACGCCAAAACACATATCGTGTAATATAAAAAGGAAAGGGGGAAGGATGAATCAGACCCCAACTTAAAGGCAAGTTGTCTTCTCCACGGGCATCCCGAGGACCTCCTGCATGCTGCCATGTCCTAGAGAGTGGGGGCTGCAGAAACAAACATAAGAGTTGATTTTAACCACGACCATCCCAACTCCCCACAGGATTTATTAAATCATTTATAATTTCAAGAATCTAAAGTATTTAATATTTGATTTCTAATCCACAAATATTTACATTCAGGGACTTAAGTTCAACAAGACCACTGGAGAGTTTGCTCTCTGAGCTAGTGTGACCAATGCAACTTTACAGTTCCCTCCTGCAAAGCAAGGAGCACTCATGTCTTCATGAGTTTCAAGGCAGGAAAGAGTCCATGCACACCTGGGGTAATCCCTGAGCACCTAGAACCAGTGAGGGATTCAGCTTTGGGCAACCACTTCCTAGAGGAGGAAGAAACCAGGACAGAAACAGCAAAAAGATAACACCAGTGCTGTACTAAGGACTTCCAGAGGTTGCTGTGGCATTTCCTGTCTGTTATCTTTATGACAATTACATTTAAAATGTGCTTCCAACAGGGAAGCATTGATATAATGGCACTAAGAAACCTAGATGACCCTCCTTTAGAAATCTTAGAATAAGATTGGTGGCACAAGTCTATAATCCTAGCAGCTCCAGAAGCTGAGACAGGAGGATCTTGAGTTCAAAGCCAGCCTCAGCAACTTAGTGAGGACCTCAGGAACTTAGCAAGACCCTGTCTCAAAAAAATAAAAAATAAAAAGGGCTGGGGATATAATTCAGTGGTTGAGTGCATCTCGGTTCAAGTTAAAAAAAAAAAAGGAAAGAACAGAAAACGAAATCTTGGAAGGTATTGGAATACTGTGGGCAGTCTCCTGATTTACCCAACCCATCCTGTCAAGACAGACAATTTTTATTTATTAACTTTCTTTACTTTTGAAGTGTGTGGCATTCAGATGGGGACTGAAAGATAAAAATATCAGGTTCCTTCCTTGAGAGGGCCGTGACTCTCATTCTAAATGACTTGTAATAAAATAAGAGATGTTACTCACTAAATTCCTACAATGTGCCAAGACCTCCATTGGGTTCCATACATGTATACTAATTCTACATCATGATTTTACAGGCAAATAACAAGACTTGCACATTAAAGAATTCTTCCAATGATTTATTTATCAAATATTATGGAGCCAAGTTTCAAACACAGACAATCCCTCAAGGGCCTGTCAGGCAATGTTAGCCCTCATATACTATTCAAAGAGGGAATTGAAGTTGGAAACACTTACACAATGGTGTTAGAAAAGCTGAAAGGCCAAAGAAAAAGGAAGTGATACAAGATTAGCGAGAACAGGAAGCTGCTACCAGCCCTTGGATTAGACCAACAAAAGGAGGAGTTCAGAGATCAGAGCCCTGCCTGGAGATGGGGCTTCGGTGGAGCTATGCTGGGGTTACTCTAGAGGGCCATGGGTAGAGACACTGTGTGCCAAGAGTTGGATCTGCAGAGAGGTTCAGCGATTTTCAGAGCCACGGCCAAGTGAGGAGGAGAAGCAACGGGCTCCTCTATTTACCCCAGTCCCAGGTCTCACACCAGGGCCTGCCATAGGTGACTACAGCCCCAAGCCCATCATCAGGAGAGCACAGGGAAGATCAATATGTGGAGGTGGGCTCCTTGGGATGCCACCACAAGCGAAGCATAAATCAGAGCGAACAGGTGGGGGCCAACCTTACAGACCAGTTCTACATCTTAGCCTTTGTCGGCAGGATGCTATCCTATCAGAAGCAGCTGGATTCCAGTCTTGAAGATGCATTTGCTCACCCCATGGTCTCAAGCAAACCATACATACCCTGTGTCTGCTTTGTAAGAGTACCCTGGAGTTCTCCTCCCTGCCTGGGCCACTTGTAGAGCTGTGGGTGACAGGGACAGTGGCGCTTCATCCCCTGTGAGGCCCTGGGTGGGCACGTCTGTGGGCTCACCCTGAACCCATGGACAGGTTTTCTTAATAGCACAAGATACCCACTTTTACTTCTCCTCCACTCTCTTTGCCCTCTCATGTGAGATTCTCTTTCCCCACCCCAGTCACCCTGCTCTTTCTTTCCAAGTGTATGGTCCAGAGATCAGGGCGCTTCTGATGTTTGGGAGTGCAAGCACCAGGAGAAATAGGTTAGACAGACTGCCGTGGCCGCCTGGTAATCCTCAATCAATCATGTATGGCGAGAGGCAGCGGACAATCATTGCTTGTGAGTGAGACAAGATGAAAGGATTAAGGGGGTTTTGGTAAAGAAAGCTAGGCATTTGGTCATGAGAATTATAAAAGTCGGTCTGTTGAAAGGAACAGCTTGCTAGGTGGAAACCTGATAATACAGTTGAAAATGCCTCTGAAAAGCTCCAAGTTCTTTCAGAGTGAGTGACATTAGGATAGCAGGAGTGCTTGCTTGTGAATCAGTCCCTAAAGCTTCAGTCACACCCCAAGCCTACAGACCAGTTCCTCTGCAAGCCCACCCCCTTCTTCCTGCACGATGCTCCGGAGATGGGTGGCATTGTCTGAGCCCTGAGATGGTCTCATAGGGATGACATCATCTGCCACTTATTGAGCCCTGAGCTTATGCCAAGCATTCTAATGCCCTGTGCAGCATGCTGCATTTTCCTCATATGAACCCTGTAAGCAGACAGAAGTACTTTCACTTTGTCAAAGAAGAAATCGAGGTGTAGATGGCAAGCAATTTGTTATTTTCATTAACAATTAAAGTTACAGCCAGGTGTAGTGGTACACACCTGTAATTCCAGTGGCTCAAAAGGCTGAGGCAGGAGGATGGCAAGTTCAAAGCCAACCTCAACTTCATGAGGCCCTAAGCAATTTAGGGAGACACCATCTCAAAATTAAAAAGGGTGGGGGATGTAGCTCAGTGGTTAAGAGACCCTGGATACCAAATGATTACAACAATAGCTAAGAATAGCTGTTTAACGATTACTTACTATGTGTCCAACACTGGGCCAAGTGCTTCATAGCTGAGCCCAAAATCATGAGGGCAAATGGTGGCACCAGTCAGGGAGGAAAGACCAGAATTCCAGAGACATGAAGCAAATTGATCATTTTTATTTACTATGTTCAGAAGTGGCAAAAGATTCAAATCAGGTCTCTCTCCTGCTGGAGCTCTTCAGTACTATTCATCAATTGTTCATTTATTCAACAAATATTTATTGGGCACAGACTACATGCCTGGCACTAGTATAGGTGCCAGTACATCTGAAATGAACCCAGGAGTGTCCTCACAGAGCGTGCATTGTCATCAGTGATGTGGCAATGTGCTGGGTCCGACTCTCTCCACTGATATTCGCTGGGCACCTCTCAGGGCTGAACACCTAGCTTGGCCCTCTCATGCTGTTCCTATGTGCAGAGGTGAGGATTCAAACTGAGGCCAGTTGGGAATGTCACACCTGGGCTGTCCCCACAACTCAGACCATCTTCTGTACCGGGCAGGGTCCCAGGTGGGAAATGAATGGAAGTGTGATGTGAGCCCAGGCTTCCAAACACTTTGTCTCCAAAATCTTTAGGTCAGTCACCCAAAGTAAACTGAATGGTGGATGAAGCCAAAGCGAAAGCAGCTCTGTAGGTCATTTGCCACTAAGCCTGACATCATCCTGTTGCTTTAAGGAGCCCAAAACATGTGGCCAAAGTGCTGAGTGAACAGGTGCCAACTCAGCTCATTAAGTCCCCAAAGTTTTCATGTCTCCCAGGCTAATTGGCATTAATGCATGGGGCGCCGGATGGCTATTAAGTGGGTAGCTGCAGCAGGCTCTTTAACATTCAAAACCTCAAGGAGTTTGGGGATCAAAGACACTGAACATGACTGTACATGAAAAGCCACCGTGGGAGCTCCGCTTCTGTCTTCACTGATGTTGACTGCACTTTGCGGTGGGAGGAAACAACTGTTTTCTGGAAGGATGGCTGTTTTGTGTCGCCACCGGGAAGCACTTCGCATTGCATAGGGTAATTATTTGTCTGATTCACTGACACTCAGGTCTGTAAACATTTACTGAACGCCTCCTCTGTGGCAGGTACAGGGCTACAGAAGAGGTTCATGAACAGGAACTGGATCCCAATCCTGCACTCAGGTCAGGTGGGGAGATGGACATAGGGAGACGAGGGTACAGCAACACTGGAGACTGAGTGTGTCACAGGCCAGTTCCCAGAAACCCAGCAGTCAGAGACCCTGTGTTTGGCTTGTCCAAGAATACTTCCTGGAAGAAGTGACATTTAGGCTGAATCTTTTGGGAAGTTATGCTTGTGCAATCTATGCCTCACTATTTTGCATACTATCCCCCACTACTCAGAGAGTGGGCAGTAATAACCACTGTCACATATGTCCATTACTCCTGGATAGACAGAAGTGGCCACCATGAGAGCTGGGCTGTTTTACAGATTTTCTCTGTCAAAACCCTGGCTTTGGGACCTTGTGACTCAATCTTGGTTGGAATCCTGAATGGAGAAGTCAGGAAAGCTGGTTTTGAGCACAGTGACAAAGGCAGGCCTGACTACAGAAAGGGGGAAGACTGAAGCGGGTGTCTGAAAAAATAAAGCCAAGAGCAAGCACGGGATCCCTACTGCAGGCTCAGAATGCCCAGCCTTCCTGGCTGCTTCTTTCACGAGTGGGTTCTGTTGATTCCAGAGGAAGGTCAAAGCGAAGGCTAAGCAGGGAGCCAGAAAGTAGCACAGAATGCCTGTGGACAAACAAGGAGCCCTGGAGGGCAAAGTTGTAGCCTCTTAGCAGCCAGGGAAGGAGCCCTTAGTGTCTTCCCCACGGCAGAGAGCCAGGCAGCACTAGCTGCAGACACCAGGCCAGCACATTCCACGTGCACAAACCTCAGGGTCCCTAGAGTTGCCATGCTGCAGGGGGCATCTCACCGTAATGACAGCAGTAACTCAGCATTCCACTATACCTATGCAGCCCTCTGCTCAGGGACCTTCCTCTATGATTTCTTGGTTCTGAATCATCTCTCTGGGGCAGGGGTCCTGTCACCGCCATTTTACACATCGGGAAATAGAGACATAGTTGCCCAAGGTCACCCAGCTTAATAAATGCGTGGCAGGTGTGTAACCGAACTCCTTGTAATCCTGGAGACGGCACCGCTATCACCGAGCCTCACTGTGAAGAACTGTGGTGAAGAACTGCTGGCTGTCGTCACAGGGAGCATGGTTTTAAACGAGGTCTTACAAGTGCTGGTGATCAGGAAGATGATCAAGAAATGTGGCTTCCCTGGGTGCTGGCAGGATGGGCACTCTTTTGTCTGCGCAAAGGAGAGTGGGGCATGGGGTACATTGAGGCTTCCTTCTTGGGTCATCCATCCCATAATTGTTTCCTGTCCTTCCTTTTCCAGCTTTTGCAGGCCACGAGAGGTTAAGATGTTCTGGGAATTACTGGACTCACTAGCCACAGAATCTGGGACTCCAATTTCCATCGCTAATACCTTTGAATGCATATTTGCCCCCCTTTGACTCTGTGCTGTGGGGGTGTCAGGAGGAGAAGAATCTACATTGCTGGTTTTGCTGCATGGTGGAAAGCTGGAGAAGTTACAGGGAGTGTCTCATAGCAACTTCTAATATTTAGGCATAGTGCTTATCAGTTTGTCCTAACTTGGGGGGCCTTAAGAATGCGTCTTGTGATTCACTGATGGCAGGGGAAGGACAGGCCAAAGGCCCCAACTGCTGCCCTCAGATACCCATCCACCTGCACGTCTCTTCCAGGATGTTTCCCACAGGCTGGATACACAGGCAAGGCCAGTTCCGAGAGACAAGGGACGCTCTGGTGAGTGTCTGTGGCTCCAGGGTGCCCCCAAGTCTTGCTAGAGTTTTCCGAGGACTGCACTGAAGCCTAGGATGCTCCAGCCAACATGTCCCCCTTCCTTCCCTTTCCCCTACACTCAGGAAAGACCTGGACTCTGGTCTGTTGGCTTCCTCCCCATGTCTTCTCACAGGTTTAAAAAAGTCTTCTCACCTCCCCACATGCTAACCTTCTGTGTTTGATTAAAATCCCACCAGACCTTCACTGGCCCTTCTGCAGCTGACAGTGGGGCCTGCAGAGTAGAGACTAAACAGAAAACAATAAGAACAAAAACCCTCAAGCTCTTCTTCTAAATGGACAAGTCTCTCACAACCGATGCACTGGGACCATGCTTAAAATGTGGGTCTTCTAGATGTAAACTTTATCCTATTAATTTTTACCACCAAAGTTACTGGGTACCACAGGCATTTTCTGAAATGTACCAACCCCTGCAGCCGGCTTCAGAAGGATTTCAGAGATGATTTCACCCATCGCAATGGATAATCCTTCAGCTTTAAAATGGAAGATCATAATGCTTTGCCAATCTACTCTGATCCCAGAGAAAATGGACCGATAAATGAAGATGATTTCAAGGTTTAAAGCCACCTCTTCTAACCCAATCTGCTAAAAATTAAAACTCACCAAGGCATAGTGAAAAGGCTTTTCAATGTGTCATTCTTAGGAAAAAGAGATACTAAAGAGAACTCAAATTCTCTTCCTGGAAATAAAATTCAAGGCCGGGGTGGTAGAAGGTGGTTAAGCCAAAGGCCAGAGAAGCGTTTTGCTTGACCTTGGGCCCTGAGCAAGTTATCTCCCAGGAATTTCTGCTCCTTCCCTTAGAAATCAAGATGATTGCCTTAAATGAGTTAGGTCAAAATATCATAGAGAAGAGGATCTGGTGCATAGTAAGTGTTCAATAAATACTAACTACCACAATATTATTAGCAGGGTATTATTTTAGCTTTTCATGCATATTAACCAAGATAATAATACCTGGAATATCCCAGGCCCCCAATGAATGGTTTATTTCTTCTGAATGTAGACCATGACTTTAAACACTTAAAGTGACAAATGGGGCAAGTTTCCTCTTTAAGAGATGAGGGAGGATAAAGAAGAGGAAGAGAACAATATTTAAGTAAGCTCTGGGATAAGGTGTTTGTCTTCATTTCCTTTCAAGATCTTTATTGCATTTTTTGTTTGATTGCAAGCAGTTCTGATCTTTCTGATGGATATGTATGCTGTTCTCTCAAGGAGGGAGGGAGGGCATGAGAGAGAGAGAGAGAGAGAGAGAGAGAGAGAGAGAGAGAGAGAATAAAACTACATACCCACAAACAATGATGGATGCCAAGGACAGAAAATTTCCAGTAGACCTGGTCTATAAATTGTCATTTAAATTTGCAATTTAAAAACACTGTCTGACTTTTTGATTTAGCTGACTGTATATGAGAGACAAATAATGGAATCCTAATAAGCAATGTTTAAATGACATCTCCAGTCTCCCAGACAGAGAAGTCAGCAGTAGAATTCTAAGAAGAGAAAATAAATCTACCAAGAATAGGAAAGACGACCAGAACTAAATAGTTGCACTAATCACTTGATGATAGATATCAGGAAAATGTATTTTGGGCTGTTTAAAATTTGAACCCTTAAGAGACGCGAAGGGTAGGTTATCAACTAAACCCCGTCAAAGTCATTGTGAGGGGTCAAAACTAAGCTCGATTTTTACATTTCATCACATTAAAACAGATGAACCAAAAAATCAAGGCACCAGGACAACATATTAAAGCTGATAAGGTGAGGTTAAAAGATTTGAACTTCAAAAAGCACTGGAGCTCACAGACAACCTCTGGCAAATCTTAATGCTAATGCTTTACCACAGTGTTGTTTCCCATAAAAGGGCACACATCCTATAGTCTTGGGTTCTTCTTGTTGCTGGAAAAGAAGTTAGTATCTTCTACTGGTCACAGACAGAAGACAAACACTGCACCAGCTCAAGGATGAAAAGAGGAATGAACCATCCACTACTTAAGCAAGATTTGGCAAACTTTGGAATGAACTGGTTAAAAATGGCAACAATGACAGAAGAGTTGGGAGAAAGGTTTTGAGAGAAAAAGTGAAAGAAAATTAGATTGCTTAGCACTGCAGGATTTCATAATAGAAAATAGTTAAAACTGTGAGGCTTGGTGAAAAAGTAATGCAGAATTAAATATGCGGTAGGATCATATTAGATTGCTTGTGTTTGCATGCTGATATGCACATATTCATGGGCAGGGGGAAAAAGCATTAAAAAAAAATAACTTGAGTATTAACCGTGCTCTCTGAAGGCCAGGACATGACTGTAAAATCCTCCGCATAGTGCTCTAGGCAGCCATTAAAACTGACTGACACTGGCAAATTATGCAAAATCTGTTTGTAATCCATAACTTTGAGAATGGGAGGAGAAATCACAGTAATCATTATTTCAAAACATCAAAGGAAAACTTATGGACTATAAATAATAGATTCTAGGAAAAAGAGGGCCAAAGGCCAAAGAATTACCTATTTAATGTAGACCAGTCTATTGTTCAGCAATTGTTTAATGGGCACCTACTGTGTACCTGGCCCTATGCATAATATGAAATGAAGAAGACACTGTAACTTGAAGGAGACTTTATTCTAGAACAAGGGGGAACAAGTTATTGTTCAACAAGATTTCCGATCTGCTTTTCTTTCTTTCATGGGAGGACAGGGTAAGATTTGGTTTTCCTAAGTAGGGATGCAAATCCAAAAGGTGGACAATGTCCATAAAAATCAAGGATATTTCGCAAAGCATTCATTTAACTACAAAATGTAAATCTGAACCCCAGGATTTTTTTCTTTGAACCTCATTCCTCTGGGAAGTTCCTGGATCTCTGTTATTTCTGCTATATGATTTTAACTTAGTGCAACAAACTGTAATTCTTAGTTATCCATCATTCATGTTAGTAATTGAAACAAAAGAAACAATACAAAAAATTGACAAAATAAATAGTTGGTTCTTCAAAAAAATAAACAAAATTGATAAACCTTTAGCCACACTAACAAAGAGAAGACGAGAGAAAACCCAAATCACTAAAGTTCGGAATGAACAAGGAAATATCACAACAGACACGAGTGAAATACAAAACATAATTAGAAGCTATTTTGAAAATCTATACTCCAACAAAATAGAAAATTTCGAAGACATCAACAGGTTTCTAGAGACATATGAATTGCGTAAACTGAACGAGGAGGACATACACAATTTAAATAGACCAATTTCAAGTACTGAAACTGAAGAAGTCATCAAAAGCCTACCAACAAAGAAAAGTCCAGGACCAGATGGGTTCTCAGCCGAGTTCTACAAAACTTTTAAAGAAGAGCTCATTCCAATACTTCTCAAAGTATTCCATAAAATAGAAGAGGAGGAAATCCTCCCAAACTCATTCTATGAAGCCAACATCACACTGATACCTAAACCAGACAGAGACTCATCAAGGAAAGAAAATTTCAGACCAATATCCTTAATGAACATCGACGCAAAAATTCTCAACAAAATTTTAGATCTATGAGTTTCTTGACTACAGACCTTGTCCACGATCTTCTTCTATGTCCAATACTCAGCCTGGCTTTAGAAAACGCTTTATTTTTAGTAAAGGAGGAAAGGAGGTGAAAGAAGGAACTCAAAGAACTCTAGTCATTATGCAGCCCTTGACAAAATGTGCTTTTGATTCTTGATTTGACTAGCATCCCTTGATTACCTACTATGTGTTGAAGGTTGCAGTAGGCATCCTCACATATATATTCAGTTATTCCATTTTGTGCTCTTCTGAATTCTATCTGGGAATTTATTCATTAGAAGCCACTATGGTCAACAAAGCACAGACTTTGAAACCAGATGCTCGGGTTCAAATTCTAATTGTTGGTTTTTAGCTCTGGGCAAGTGTTCCAGAAATTCGTGACTCTATGTTTCAACCTATGCATGTGAAATGTGAAAATAAAATGACAGTAAATATTTAAAATGCTTGGCACATTAGCCTTCTTCCTTTGGAAATAGTTTTATTTCTTACAAACTTATATATCTTCTGTGACTTACTCATAGGTTTAGTCTGACCAAAAGTCATTGGGTACTGGCTGAAATAGCAGGAACATGTCCTGCTAAGCCTCATGAAGCAGGGGCTAAAAGAGACCTTAGCAAGTTGCATATTATGCACCTGCTATCAAGCATCAAGCTAACTTTCCCAGTCCAGCCTGATTTCGACTCATGGTTATCCATCACTGCTTCCATATGACGTCCAATGTCTTTAACACACGCTCTGTATTGCTGTTAATAAGGGATATGGGGATGATCATTTTCCCAATGATAGGGGTCCTGATCCTTTTTAGGATCACATAATAAGAACATTTTTCATTGTTGAAGATAATTCCCCTTCCCGTGCACATTTGTCAAAGGCAGTTTCCAACGGTCCCGTACATCATCCTGAAATACATGATAAGATTCAGTTCTGCTATTCATCATCTGCTGAGCTTCTTCCAATGTGAGTTCCTGCATGGCTTTTCTTGCCTCTGATTTAACAATTGGGATACAAGTTCTCCCTAGAGCAGTATCATCAGCCAGGGGAGGTGAAAGATTTGAAAAATGATGGTCCCAAATTAGAGGGAAGTGAATTAGCAATGATGATTTATAAATTCTTTATAAAGGTAAATAGAATCTATAGCTACCAGTTTGCCACAAGAACCAGAACCCGAGTAACTGAGTTCTGCTGAGATTTTATTTGATAATCACTGCTGGATAACAGCATGGGTTAGTGGAAATATCCTGTGTGTTGGATCATTTATGCCTGACTTTTACTTACATGACGGGTTACTTTGAACATATTATTATGTTTCTTCATCCGCAAAATGGGAAAGTTATCAAACTCATAAATCTCTTGTGAAGATTTTCAAAGTAATATTTTCTTTCTTTTTTTTTTTTTTTTTTTTTCAGTACCTGGGATATTGAACCCAGGGACTCTTAATCACTGAGCTATATCCCCAGTCCTTTTTTATATTGTATTTAGAGACGGTCTGGCTGAGTTGCTTAAGGCCTCACTAAGTTGCTGAGGCTGACTTTGAACTCGAGACCCTCCTGACTCAACCTCACAATATGCTGGGATTACAGGCATGCACCACCATGCCAGGCTCAAAGTGATTTTATTCTCTGCCTTGCACTTATGAGGCACATAATTAATTTTCATTTTCCACTTTCTTCACTGGAAACTCTAATTCACTTCCTCCCTGCTTTGAGGGAATATAGGATGGAAAAGACAGAGTTCCTACCACCAACTGTTAGCACACAAACTAACAGGAAGAAAGGTGTAAAAGTATATAGTCCTAATCGATGGAACAAAGACATGAGTGCTTCATCGGGATAAAAAGAGCTTGCTGAGCCTGGCATGGTGGCACATGCCTGTAATCCCATCAGCTCAGGAGGCTGAGGCAGGAGGGTCTCGAGTTCAAAGCCAGCCTCAGCAACAGTGAGGTCCTAAGCAACTCAATGATACCCTGTCTCTAAAATACAAAATAGGGCTAGAGAT
Source organism: Sciurus vulgaris (assembly GCF_902686455.1). Taxonomy (NCBI): domain Eukaryota; kingdom Metazoa; phylum Chordata; class Mammalia; order Rodentia; family Sciuridae; genus Sciurus; species Sciurus vulgaris. Next base: position 45,981,179 of record NC_136461.1, read on the forward strand.
GTGACTCAGTGGTTGAGTGCCCCTGAGTTCAATCCCCAGTACCTACACCCCCCCCCCCCAAAAAAAGAAAAGTTTACTGAGAACCACAGGGGAAGGGAGGCTTAATTCCACAAGCTGAGAGCACAGGAAGAGCTTCATGGCAGTGCCATTTGGGCTGTGTCTCAGAGAATCAGGTGGGCCTTGCCAGGCAGAAGCCAGACAGAAGGACTTCTGGGTTGAGAGGAGGGCAGAAGCACATTCATGCATGCTAAGGGGTGCCCTGCAGCTTGATGTGCTAGAATGTGCCAGGCGCACATAAGGCCACAGAACATTTACTGCATTGACGAGGGAGTCACAACTGCAGGGCTACCCAGGGGTAGGTTCTGACTTGTGATATCAACTTTTTCTTGCCTCTTCAACTTTTTCCATTCCTCATCTATAAACTTGAGGTTTAAAAATCAGCTCTCTTAGAGGGTTGTTCCAAGTAATTAATAGGTATTAAAGTCTGAGAACATTCTCTGATATTCTATAATTAGCTACTCTCATCACTAGTAGCCTGGTTATTATTTCTGGTGTGGTTATGCCCACTGGGAGATGAACTGGGCTAATGATAAGATTCATAGATTGAGAGAATTTGCAAAATGTCCTGGTCTGCATTTTTGAAGTGCTTGTTATAAATTAAAATCTAGAAATGATTCTTTCCTTTAACATATTTGTTATGGTTTGGATATGAGGTATCCCCCTAAAACTTATGTGTGGGATAATGCAAAAATGCTCAGAGATGAAATGATTCCATTATGAGAGCTGTAACATAATCAGTGAATTAATCCACTTGAACAGATCAACTGGGTGGTAACATAGGCACTAGGGTGTGGCTGAACGAAGAAGGTCACTGGGAGCATGTCTTTGGGTTTCTACTTTTGTCCCTGTGAACATAACTCTGTTTACTGGCTGCCATGTTCTGAACTGCTTTCCTCTGCCACACCCTTCTGCCATGATGTTCTGCCTCACTTTAGGCCCAGAGTGGTGGAATCTGCTGACCATGGACTGAACCTCTGAAACCTTGAGCCAAAATAAACGTTTCCTCCTCTAAGTTGTTCTTGTCAGGTATATTGGTCACAGAGACACAAAAGCTGACTAAGACCAATGCTACACATTTGAATTTACACACAGTCAAAATCCTTCAAGTTCACCTACTCTTTACTTTCATATCTGGAAAACATCTGGCATTGTCCTTAGTAGGAAAACATTTCTATTCAATCATGTATAGCCTTCCAAGGGCCACAAAGAAGTGCTCCTGCTTCTTGTGTCTTTCCAGCTACACAATCAGTTCTATGATCACTCCTATTCCTTGCTGAGCCCATCTCACCTACAGGGGCCATACTGAGATCCATAGGAAGCTGTCTTCCAGTGAAAGCAGGACCTAGCATTTGGTAAGAGGACACACCATGCAATAGGGAGAAGACTAGTCTACTGCTAAGCATGTTGGCAGGCAGGCTCTGGGATCACAGGATTAAGGTCCCTTTGTTTTCAGTTTGTGTGACCTCAGGCAAGCTGCTCATCTCTCTGAGCCTCAGTTGTCTTTAAGATGGGAATACTAGTCTAAAGGCTGTTTTCAAGCTTACAAATGGAAAACATGGACACATGGGCACACAACCAACCGACATTAGTCCTCTTTCACCTCCATGTCCCCTTTCCTCTGCCTCTGATCTACGTGTGCTCTCTTAATGGACTGTGCAGACACGCTCCATCTTGTTGCAGGTATACTCTGACTATCCTAAAAGGAGTGCTGCAGTAGGCAAGGATTGCTGAAATTCCAGCCCACCTGGGAACATAGTCAGCTTAGCAAACTCACATAGAATAATAAAACCCCATGCTCTGGGTCATTTGCTGATTATCTGAAAGACGAAGACTCTCCATCTCTGAGAAGGAGCATACACTTAACCTTACTCCCAGTGATATCAAGGACTTGGAGGGCTAATGTGAAGGGCTTTGTTCTTCCAAACATCAAAATTCAGGCCCAGTCACTGCCAGAGGCAGCACACTGAGCTTAATGAAGCAGTGGGATGAACTAATATGGCAAATCGTATAGTTCTTACTACCAATATGGCCCACATCACGCTAAATTATGGCACCAGACATGATTGGACACACATCACGATAGGAGAAGGGGCCTGCTGAATGGTAGGAATTTCAAATGCCATGTAATAAGACTCTCAAGAGGCAGCTCTTATGGGAAATATCTGTATTATTTTTTTTTAATTTTCTTTTCTCCTTGTGCAAATCATACTCTTGTCCTATTTATGAAAGTCAATAAACATTTACTTGGTACCTAACATGTGCAAGTACTGTGCTAAGAACTCGTAGCCAATGGTAGAGACAGAATAATTTAAAAAGAGAGAAAGACAGGTGGCAATTGTGATGATTTGAATAGGTACAGAGTGCTATGAGGGCCCTTCCATTATCCAAATCCAGGGAAGTGCAGTGGGGCCATGCAGTCCTAACTTAATTCATTCATTTAGAGATTCAACAAATACTACTGCATAATGACATCTTCAACATCAGTGCTTAATGGTAGAAGTGTCTAACAAAACAGTACTTGCTCTTGCAGAGCTGTCTAGTGAATGAAAAGAGGAGTAAAAAAATAAATTTAACATATTATTATTATTAATATGAGGTGCTCTGAAAGCTTGCATACATTGAAATGGATCATGAAAGCATATCTGGGGAAAGTTATATCTAACTTGAAACTAAAGGATATGGGAGTAACTTTTGGGAAAAAAAAAATTAAGAAAAATGTATATTCCAGGGAGAAGAAAAAGCATGTGCCAAACCCCAAATTAAAAATAAAATAAAATAAAATAAATAAATAAATAAAACATGGTAAGGTTAAGGAACTGAAATTAATCCACTTGAGCCACTTTGTGAAGTATGATTATGAAGAATGGGGAGAGATGTGCCTGGAAAGATAAGGAGGGGTCAGGCAAGATGGAGCCTCTTGGCAGTCATGATAAGCAGGCTGTATCCTGAGGAGTAAGAGCCCTCAGTGAAAGGTTTAAGCAGAGATGTGATCTGATCAAATCTCCATGTTAGTGAGTGGTATCCTCAGTAGCTTGGAGATGGAAAATACTGAGAATGTCTAGACCATGTAGTAGGGCATGGAATGATCCAGATGAGAGATGAAGATAGCTTGAAGTACCTTCAGGAGGAAGGCAGAGAGAAAGAATGAATGGATCAGAAAGACATGTAGGTAGTCACACAGTATTAATGATCAGTGGTTAATTAACAGAGGACATTAGAAGGCTCAAGATGTTGAGGGTAATGGCCCAATCAAATGATTACTGAGGGTTGAAGGGTACAGGAGCAGCCAAGAGAATTGGGTAAGAGATGACCCAAGTTGAGAGAGCAGTCCACACAGAGGTCAAAGAGGTGCATTCTGGGACCTGAAGCTCAGCAGAGTTCAGGGTATGAGGCAGCAGAGGAATGAAAGAAGAGAAAGAGACCACATGTCAAGGGCTTGAGCGTTGTCCTATGGGAAGTACTGCTAGAGTTACAGAATAAATTCAAGGAGGAAAGAAGGGATGGAGAAGGTCCGACCTGTGCAAGGTTAGAATGGAATCCTGAACTCAGGCACCAAGTAAATCTGAAGTGAGTTTGTCTTTCTGAAATGACCATTCTGAGAGCTGTGATCCTGATTTCAGACCAAGTGACCACAGAAAGGGCAGAAGTCACTTTCCACTGCATGTCATGAAATCTGACAGTCAGTTTCACCATAAAGAACTGGACTTCTTGTCCTATAAACATTACTCTCTTCCTCCAATCCTAAAGCCCAAAAGTTGTACTAACCAACTTCAGGGAAATTTGTATTTTCTTATAATTAAATTCTTGATTTTTGAATATTTAAAACTGCAAATTACACAGGCAGAAGAGAATAGCTCACCAAGATTAAAAACCCTGTCAAGACAGAATGGCACCAAAAATCTATATAGTGTGGCCAGTTTACATGCCACCCTCCCCAAAATGAGTGTAGACCCTGTAATTTTTCAAATTCTTCAATCTTCTTTCACCAAACCGTGGGGAAAACCCAAAGGAGGCATTCAGAGAAGAGAGCACAGACATGAGCTTCAGGCAGGCCCATGCCCTGCGTCTCTTATAGACAGGCCAGGTAACCTGGGGCAAGTGTCTCAATTTCTTTGAACGTTATTTTCTTATGTATTCAATGACATGAAGTAAGACCTGGGTTCATTGGAGACAATTTATCTAAAATGCCTAGCATGCAGAACGGAAGTCATTGATAAATATTTGAAGTTTGACAACCAGGTGCATTTTCTTTTGTATTTCCTGTTTATCTTCTCAGATATTTTTGGAACAAAGATCTATTTGAAGATTGACCAGTTCCTTTTTCTTATGGGCTACCCATATCCCCATGGAAAAGGGTCCCTTGTACCTCTCCTCCTGTCCTAAAGCACTAGACACGTGTTGGCTCTCAGGGCTGGTGGGAATTGGGAACGCCAGGGGGAGGTTTCTTCACTTGGAGTCCATGTACAGAGGGCTGTGCTAAGTGTTCTGTACTTGTGAGCTTGTAGTCCTCATTACTACACTTACTACTAGGCAGTAGGCTATAACCCCTACTTCACAGGTGAAGAAGCTGAGGCTCAGAACAATTAAGTAGCCCAAAACACACAAGTAGAAAATGTGCTGAGCCTTGACTCAAACTGAAGTTTATCTAATTCCAGGTTTATCTAACACCTTCTTTCCAGGAAGCTTCATGGTAAGGAAGGGGGAGCAAACAGAGGTCAGCAAAGTCCACGGTAGAACTGTAAATGTGTGGAGCATATTGAGCTGAAGGAGCTCCAGCCAGGGAGTTAGTACTGGGTTCTGGCCCTGGTTCCACTGCTGACCAGTTAAGTGACTACTGGCAAGTGCTTCTCCTCTTGAGACCTCACTTGTGAGAACCATCTCTGCCCTGCCCAGTCTTAACTCCTTATGACCTCTTATGCACATCAACATCTAGAGAATTGATTCACGCTTTGATACATACAGACTTTCACTTTCTACTTATGTTTATTAACCTTTAAAAAATTTGCTTTTAGTCAGGGAAGGCAATAAAAAGAAATTTGACAAGAATTTTCTCCATTATGATGACTATTCAGGATATTAACAAACTTGGGGCAAAAGTAAAATGTACATATTTTATGAAAAGTAATAGACTGAGAATGGAAAAAAAATAACAAGGTAGAAAAACAATCTTTTCTTCAGGGAAGTAGGAGACCTGTGCAAATCAGAAGGCTCTCCTCTCAGCTACAAGTGCTTAACCACAGTGTGGGCCACCAGGAGTCAGTATCTCCTCCTGAGGTGTTCTGTCTTCCCCAGAACACCAAGCACAGGTTGGACAAATATTTGTGGAGAAAAGAACCAAGAATTAGTTATGCCTCTCATGCATTTCTAATTTTACCAAGCAAATATTATTTCCACATCCATTTGGTAGCTGAGGAATCAGAACCCCAAAAAGCAGACATGGCTTGCCTGAAGTTCTACCACCAGACAATGGTTGGCCTGAAGTGTGAGCTCAAATCCAGAATCCTAACTGACCCCAGGCTGTCCCTCTGCAGGACAAGAGCAGCAAATAGAAGGGATGATAAATAAGCCTGTTAAAGATTCTGTAATACAGAACAAAACCAAAAACAAACTCTCTCAAATGTCCTGGAGATCCAGTAGGAACATGAATATGATGGCATTTTAGGAGCTCCTAAGTGGTAAACCAATATTAATAGAGATAATTTCCTGGAGCTAAGAGATCAGGCAGGAGTACAGCATTACCAGAACCATTCCTTCACATAAACTGGCCAGAATTATCTAGGAAACCTCCAAAATTAACAGTTACTGAGGTACAGAGACAGGGTTCAAACTTGGTTTGATACAACTTAAGCAAGATGCATTGCCACCAACTTTTCCTGGATCCTATTAATGTCTTATCTCTTGAAGCGAAATTCTTCTGGTAGGAAATGATAAAGTACCTCCTTTTTGTTGTTGTTGTTAACCCATGTTCCTTGGGATCAGCTCTAACACAAATAGAAGGAAGCCTAGTGAGTTTATTTTCAGGTGTTTCTAGAAAATAAGGAGACAATTTTGAAATGGGATCTCAGAAAAAATGTCAGAAAGGCCATCTCTACTAAGCCAATGCCATGTTACAGACCCTGAAGTATCTCTCTCATCCTTCTAGTTACACACAAACATATACACCCCTAAGGTAAGTGAAATCAGGCTCAAAGAGGCCAAATAGGCTGTCTCTGCCTACACAGTGGATAAGGAGAAGAGTTTGCATTGAAAACCAGGTCCACCCAGCTCCAAAGCCAGTACTCTTTCTACTACACTGAGCTGTCAGATGGTATTGACTGAAAAACCCTAGGCCCTGCCCCAGATATATGTGTCTGCTCACCATGGGACTCATTCCTCCTCCATGGCCTTCCACTGGGGGGCCCTAAGACTGGGATTACTAATAACAAAAATTTTGCATTAACTGATTCCCTTTGATGGCAGGTAATGAACCTGAAAATGTACATTCTCTTCCTCTGGCCCTCCATCAAATTCCACTCCCAGAACAGAGACCATTTGACAAGCTGTATATGTAGTGACACAATCCAATAAAATGAAATGAAGTAAACAACTTTATTTTTCACTACTTCCATCCCTTATTTGAATTGTGAATACTCTAGTTAGATTTCATACATAGCCTGTCTAGAAACTCATTTTGTGATGAAATATGCCCCTATGTGACTTGTGTTTGAAACTGCCTGGCTCACTTTCCACAGCCTGGGTTAAAGAAACGAGGTGACAGGCTAGTGAGGAACTTGAAGGGTCTTGTTTTTATGCCACTCTTTCTCACAGCAGATGACCTACAGTGCAAGGAATTCCTTTGCACAAAGTAAAATATCTGCCCCAGGAACCATCTACATCTTGCCAAGGGGGAAGCTCTCTTCTGTTCTATAATATCATGAAATAATATAGGAAATGCACTGCTGATTTAATGTCAAATAACCAAGCGGGATGTAGAATTGAAGAGTATGATCTCAACCACATATTATTTCAGAATGTCCATCTAAAAGGAAATACCTTAAAACGTTAATGATAGTTATTTTTGGTACATGGGATTATGCATTTTCTCATTGCAGGAACAAGCATTTATTGCTTTTAAAAGGTTAAATGAAGTCACTACAAAAGGAAAAATTTTTAGGAAGAAGTCTATATATTATCCAGTGTTTCCTTTCTACCCTTATACAAGTATATAACTTTAAAAATACCAGACACAAGGTTTTTCAACAAAAGAAATTATATTGATGAATACAGATAAGAAGAAAAACACTGTAACCCAACAAATCAAATCCAATAAGGGTACAAAAAACAGTGCACTGTGACCAAGTAAGGTCAACCCCAGAAATTCAGCTCAGAAAATCTATCAGTTAAATCCACCACACACACACAAAATTTATATATATTTGTATATATATATATATTTATTATTTGTATATATATTATTTATATATATTTGTATATATATAAATTTATATATATTTGTATATATATATATTTATTATTTGTATATATATTATTTATATATATTTGTATATATATAAATTTTGTGTGTGTGTGGTGGATTTAACCACATATATACAAATATGTACAATCATTTAAATAAATACAGAAAAAAAACACAAAGAAATAAAGAACCTTTAGTAAAAGCTTAAATATCACACTAAAATATCATTTAGAAGCATGTCCATTAATTGAGAAACAAAATAAGGACAACCACTAACATTAAATACTAAGCAGACAGTGCAATAAGACAGGAAAAAGAAAGTAAGTACTTAAGGACTGGAACAAAGACACTTATTTGTACGTTGTATGTTGTCTCTATAGAAAATTCCAAGAACTAAATAAAATATTAGTAAAAGAGTAAAGCATTATTACATTCAAGATTCAAAATCAATATGTAAATGATTTATTCCTTTTAAAGTTCTATTTATTTTTACCAAGTCAGTAACATTTGTTCAATAGAATATCAATCATTCTATAGTCAATACTGAAAATCAAGAAAGTAAATGAATGCTCTTATGAGCACATTCTCTCTCTTTTTAATACAGATGTGTGCTTTCATGACACCCTGGTCCAGACAAGTATATCTGAAATAAAGATTATATATCACTGTTGCACTATGATAATCAATCAGCCCCTTGATTATAAAATGGGATAAGAGAAAAGAAAGTAGAATGATGATGAGGAGGAGGACAATGACCTTGAGGAAGCAAGTGTGTTAGGGACTAGATATTCACGTCCCGTTAAAATTAACACATTGAAGCTCTAAACCCTAGTGGATGACGTTTGGAGACTGAAGTGTCAGGAAGTAATTAGGATTACATTAGGAGGGTTGTGTCCTCCTGATAGGAATTGTGGCCAAATAGGAAGAGAGGGAGAGAGAGAGAGAGAGAGAGAGAGAGAGAGAGAGAGAGAGAGACAGAGGAGAGACAGAGAAACGGACAGAGAGACAGAGACAGATTGATTGAATGATTTTGCTTTCTTGTCTTTCATGTCAGGATGAGGCTATGTACAAGCCCGGAAGGGAGGCCTCATCAGGAATGGAATTTGCTGGTATCTTGATCTTATACTTCCAGCCTTCATATCTGTGAGAAGTGCATTTCTGTTGTCGAAGCCGCCCAATTCTATGGCATCGTGTTATTATTCTGAGCTGATAATGACAGGATGGATGATAGAAAAGAGAAAAGAGAGAAGAGTAGGGAAATGAGAAGAGGAGGAGGGGAACAGGGCAAAGTGAGGAAGAGGAGGAGGATGAACACAGCTCGCCTGGGATGAGCATTTAATATATGCCACGTACTATACAAAGTCTTTTAATTGCCTTATTCTTGTTAATTTCATAGAGAGTCTTTGAGGTTTGTAATTTCTTTTTTCCATTTTGTAGGGAAGGAAACTGAGGCTTGGAGAAGTCAAGTAGGTATCTAAGGTCACACACTGAGGAAGGGGTATAGCTACAACTTGAACCCAGGTCAGCCCGCTGACTCTCTGGTATGAGCCACTCTCTAGAGGACATTCCTCACATGTATGTTATGCTCATTTTGAAAGTTCTTAGGACATGAAGATGAGGAGGTTCTAAAAGGATCACCTTCAACTCTTGCCCCAAATCCCCAACTAAGTCATGTTCTGAAAGCCTGAATCCTCTCTTCAGAATGCTTCTCATTTTGCATGTTAAAAGTAAGGATAAAAAAATATGCACGAAGATACAATTTTTAATGCATTAAGCATTCAAGTGCACATATTTTGTGGAAAGGTTAAATTTGATGCAAAAATATAACTTGTCAGTTTCCACTGAAAAATCATTTGAATTCCAGGACGTACCAGACTTCACAACCTTTCCCCCCAACACACAGCAGTTCTCTCAAGACCTGTTCTCTCACCCACTTGCTTTTTCTGTTATTCTTAGACCATGGTGCATAGACAACAGGGTTTACATTAAGTTTTAGAGAACAGAACTCACTACCTTCAAAATATTTGTGTTTCGAATAAACATCAAAAGCAAAATTTAATGCCCTTCCCGGAGTTTCATCAGTCCAGAGCTGCATATGCATTGTACTTATGTCCTTTGCTTTGAGGACACAAATGAGCAGGCACAGTGAAGCAGGCATAGTTATGTCTTGAACAAATCGTCATCTATAGGAAGAGGTGAAGGGTGTCCTGGTTTGCAAACCCACATGGACAGATTTCTAGATCTGAAAGAGAACTCTTTGAATCCCCTTTCATGCAACTGAGAAGACCTAGAAAGGATGTGCTGAAACCACAGGGAGAAAACACACACACACACATGGAAGTAGCTTACTTCTAATTACAACAGGAGGACCAACCTACTGAAAGGCATGGTCATAAAGCCATGTTCCCCAAATCATGGAAAGTGATAGGATTGCTATTCTCTCACTCCAGGCATGTCAGTCTTCCATTCCCAGCTAGCTTTGTGCCCCCTGTCTGTCAAGCACCTCTACATGTTGGGAATCAAAGGTGAAAAGAGGTCCAGCTCTGAAGCAGATCACAATACAGGTGACTCACAAACAGAGCACATTTCTAATAAAGCCAGACATAAACAAAGTGCTACAGAAACAGAACAAAAGAGAGCAAGGAACTTAAACTGGAAGGAAAGGCTGTCCCAGGAGCCTCCACTAGTCTCAACCTGGAGAATGAGTAATGTAGAAAAAGTGACCTGCAAGAGGATTTCTGGCAATAGTCCAGTGGTTCTCAAAGTGTGGCTTCTGGACCGGCAGGACCAGCATCACCTGGGAACTGGCTAGAAAACACAAAGTCTTAGGCTACCCCAGACTTAATAGGACTGGAAACTCTGGGGATGGAACTCAGCAATCTGCACATTAATAAGCCCTCCAGCAGACTCCATTGCCGCCTTGGAGAACCACTAGCATACCCAATGGTGAACTACAATAGGCAGAATGCCTGCAGTGTGAACAAATCTGGGAGCCAGGGAGAGTTAGGGAGAGATGCTGCTGGAGGGATGGGTAGAAGGCACATCTGGAAGGGCTTTGGAGACCCTGCAAAAGAACTTCAGATTTTACCTGGAGAATAATGGGAAGCCAGTGAAATATGACGAGTATAGAAAATAGCAAATAACTTAAAAAACAACAATCTTAAAGATACTGGTTTGTCTCATTCCAGAGATAAAATCCTCATTCCTACACAGAAAAGTAACCCCAAAGAAGGGAGCAAATTTGGCCCTACCTTTCTTTCTGGAGTCTTTCTTGGCGCTGGTTTTCACAGCTACTTGAAGTTCTGTCTCAGTTGACATCCTACTTAATCCTTAGTCCACTTCACACAGATCCCGGGCCTCGGCCAGGCTCATCGAGGACTCCTCTCCAAGAGAAAGGCTCCTCCCTTCAGAAACGGCACCCCGAGCTGCACACGTCATTCACTCTTTGGGAGTGCTGTAAATCAAGGCAAGAGAACATTCAGAACAATCCTCCTTTTGAAATTAAACAGAAATTGGGCAGGGTGAGGGGCGATGAATGGCAAACATAAAAAAACAAGAAAATCTTGTTCTTCACATACAAACTTCTGGAATGCATAGGATTTATACAGCAAGGCACACAAACAGCTTATCTGCAAGGCTCTTCTCAACTTAGGTAACTCAAAATAGATTTGTGAAACTGATTTTCATGTGGGACAAAAATGCAACTCTTTGTTTCCCATGTTCCTTATTGTCAAGCACTACATGCTACCCAGGAAGTACAGCCCTGTGGAGTCGTTTCCAATGATGGGGCACCCATCCATCAGCCAAGCTTGATCTGAGCCTGGGCAGCTAAGGCAGATCAGAGGGGAGGGACCTCCAGTCCGTCCCTCACTGGTAGGCCTCAGAAAGGACATGGAGTTGACATGCAATTGGGCTCCAAGGGTAAAGTGACAAATGGGACTGAGAAACTTCCCAGCAAGCCAATTTTTGTCAGCTTTCCCCCCAGCTATAAGAGCAGACAAGCATTTAATGGGAGAGAGAAAGAAAAGGAGTGGGCGGATGCACATTTCATTCATTCATTCTCTGATAAATATGCATTACATGACACTAGGTACTATTCAGTCCAGACACCACTGGGAGGAGAATCATGATAATTATGATAATGTGGCCACTTCAATTATAGCTGGTATTTACTGTGCACTTACTAGATACTATGTGCTCTGTTTCTGCTTCACATACATTATCTCATTCAATTGCAATTAAATTGAATAAATGTATTCCGGTTTTCAATAGTCTTTCCCAGGGACTACCTATCTGATAGTTATATCTGAGAGCGCCACTGAACATAAACATTTTACCAGTCATCTGCTTTTGATGAATATTAACAAAAAGCTACTAGAAATAGAGGAATGGATCTTCAAATTGTGCATCCAATTCTTAGCTTATTCTACAGAATGAGAACTGCTTAATCTAAGAGAGCTGACCTTGAATGCCAGTTTCAGCTCAGAAAGAATAATGACCTAAACCTCTTAATCATGACAATTAAAGATGGCTTAACTAGAAGGTCTAATATAAAAGCCACATAATATTACAGTAAAGCTTAAATATGAGGAAATTTCCATCTTATGCAAAGATACCTGATTTGGATTTTTGTTTTAATGAGTTTTTTTTTTTAAAGGACAATAGTCTTCAATGAAAGCATTTGAGTTAAAGGATTTAAGATTACAACTAAGAAAAACATAAAATTATCTTCATAGAATGGGGTCCATGAAATCCTATATAGAAAATGAGAATGCTTCACATCTGTGCCATCTTCTGTCTGTACCGTTTCGTAACCCTACCCTCCCACCTCCTCCTCCCCAAAGTCAATATCCCTTGGGAGATGGCATGGCCATATATGTACATAACCAAGTTTATTAATATTTACCATTTTATTGTGGCAAATAGTTACTAGGACCTACTATGAGCCCGGCATAACCACTGGCTCCTTCATGTAGACAGACATTCACTGTGCTACCACATTGGCCCAGAAGACATTGTCGAAGCCTAATTCCTATCCACAAAGAAGCTCAGTCTTACAGAGATGTCAGCCATATAAGGCACCACAATATGCTGAACAGGCATAAATAACCAGGCACATTAGGGCCCAAAGGAGCAAGCATTCACCTTTTCTCGGAAAGGTCAATAAAGCTGCACAGAGCATAAGCCCTTCTCTGCAGGACCCTGAAGAACAAGGATTCAGGCAAATGGATATGGGAAAGGCCCAGTAAGCTCTCAATGGACAGAAGAATCAGCACAGACAAATGTAAGGAGGCTTGACCTCAGCAAGCAAATTAATGAAAGGAAGCACAAGGCTAGGAGGAAGTAGAACATTTTCCCATCTTCCCATATCTTTTTTGTGCTGCTTTCTATGGAATCTCCTTTCTCAAGTCTACCTTGACATTCAACATGCCCCTGATGGTTCAGTTCAAAGAGAAATTGTAGTAGACAGTAAGATTTTCTGATCCCTCTGTTAAAATGGAATCGCTCCCTACTTATGTCATGACCTGATTTTTGGCCAAGTTCATACTTCCAACTGTGAGCTAGCTGTGTGATATTGAGGAATTTTTTCAAATACTCCTGCCTCCATTTCTTCATCTGTACAATGGACTAATATTGCCAAATGCAGGGAGCTGTTGTGGAAAATAGGTGGGATGACACATTTTCCACCACCAAAAGCCTGCTTGGCACACTGCTGGCAAGAGCTTAATACTAAGGATGAGTTTCCTGTGTTGCTTGCTCAAGGCTACATGGCTGGTATGTGACCAATGTCACCTGTGGATTTAAGAAAGGAAGAAACAAAGACAGGTTAAGTTTGCTTTCTGAGGAAAAAAAAATTGTCAGAAGTGATAGAATCTAAGATCTTTCCATCATTCTAGTCCTGTCTGTACATAGTAGGTATTTTAATTAATACAGAAAGGAGCTGAAATACATGGATTTTATGTAATTTCATAAAAGCCAATACATAAATCTATAAAAATATGATTTTAAGAATAGAAAATAATTTTCTTAAAAGTCAGTATATAAAAATGGATTGGATTTAGGCCATTTTTTCTCCCCTTCAACTTTAAAACCCACAATATAACAGTTCCCCATATTCCAAGGGTACATCTATAGCCATTTGCTTGACAAAGCATGATTGTGTTCAAGTGTTTTAAGCATTACTTGTACATTTTTAAAGTGCATGCCTGTATTAAAACTGAAAAGAAACACTGGTACCATTCTAAGTAAAAACTTAAACCTGGAAGCTGCAGTACAGAGGGCATACACGGTGTGGACCCCAAAATCCCCTTTAATTTTCCAAAAGCAAGAGGTTGAGCAAAAGCTGTGAAGTAACTCCAAATTATTTAGGAAATTCATTTCTTTGTAATTAAGGAGATTAAAGTCCTCCAGGGCCAGAAACCATGTGACAACTCAAATCATTTTTCCCCACTAAAAGCTGTGAAACCCTATCAGTTAAATTCAGGCTCGTCGAGAATTTTGAAATGCTTCAATAATGTTTCTTTGCTCCACACAATCTGCAGTAATTTAATATTCCTGAAGTGTGTCAGGTTTTTTATAATGAGCTCTTCAAATCTAAATGTGAATTATGTAACATTCCACTACAGACACATTCTGTCCAGTGAGCTGCTTCTAAAACGTAAAACTCCATGTTCAGCAATGGGGTGGGGGTTAAAAACACCAAGCCACAAAGCAGAGAAAACAGATATGCCTTCTGGAAAAAACAAAGCAAGGAAGCTGGAGCAGCTAGAACAGAACAATCATATACTAAAACCCGTGCTATAACACAAATCTGAATTTTCTCTCTCTCGCACCCAATCTTCTCACAGGATCCTAAGGTAAAAATGCACTGGTTACTGGGAGCCTTCTATTTGCCAGGTACAATGGCTATGAGCCTTTCAGACATTTCTGATTCAAGTCTTGCAACACCTTGAAGAGTTCGATATTATCTTATTCATTTAGCAAATGAGGAAACAGACACAGGCCAGTGTAGGAGCTTGTCCAAGGTCACATGGCTAGGAAGTAGTATAGTACGGGGCAAAACACAAGCCAGTCTTCATTTCAACATCACTCCAGATGCACCTGGATGCACATGAATGCATGAAGAAATAAGCAGAAGATGGTCTTTCTATACAATGGAATATTATTCAGTTGTAAGAAGAAATGCGGTACAGACACATGCTGCAACATGGGTGAACTGTGAAATCACAGGGCCAAATAAAAGAAGTTAGCCAAAAAGAAAAGGGCTGCGTATGGTATGATTCCATTTCTATGAAACATCCAAACCAGAGTAACTCTATGGAGACAGATGAGGGGTGGGGACAACATAGGCACTGGCCATACAGTACGGGTCTGCACTGGGGATGAGGAAAGTATTTTGGAAATAGACAAAGATGATGGCTGTACAACATCATCTGTAATAAATGCAATAAAGAACACCTTAAAATGGTTAATGTCATGTGAATTTCATCTCAATTTTAATAAAAAATGAAACACAATCTATCCCATCTTGATATAAATTTTACATGATAAAGTAGGGACCATGCAAATCTTAATTTAAAAGGACAATGCAGCCCTAAAAAAAACAGAAGAGGAGGCAGTCTTTCCAGAAACAGGACTTTGGCTTTGTGTGGCAGCAAGTGCATGCATTAAAAACTGCACACCCCTACCTGCATGTTTTGCAATGTGGGGCCTCTTACAGTTTCCTTCAAATTACAAAGCACAGAAAATAGGCCAGTTATCAACAAGATTCAAAGGTTTCCCATAGTACAGGCAAGCAGTCTCAGTTTCTTCATCAGTAAAATGGGAATACCCCCACCAGGTATGAGAGATCTGGAGGAGAAATGAGATTTGTGCACTTGAACCACCTGGCTCAATCGACAGCACGCTACCTTTTGCATAAGAAAGAAAAAGGTGATTCTGCTTATGGTTACAAAAAAAAAACACAGGACAAATGAGACAGAAACCAGTATCTCTACATGGAGAGATACTGGGTTGTACTCTAACTGGGTGGCAGGTAACAGGGATATGGCAGGGGGTGATGGTTATAATTTGGATCTGGAATGTCCCCATTTTCATGTGTTGAAGGCTTGGTCCCCAATGCAGCAATGTTCAGAGTCTCTACTGTGGCTTCATGATTCGAATGGACTACTGGGAAGTGTGGAATATGTAGGAGGTGAGGCCTTGTTTTAGAGAGTAGATCCTTGGGGACATGCCCTCAGGGACTGTCTCGATAGCAACCCCTTCCTAATGTGCTCTGTCATGCCCTTCCACCATGATGTTCAGCTTTACCACAGGCCCACAGCCACGGAGCCAGCCACCCACAGACTGAAACCTCTGATATTGTGTGCCAAAATAAATCTTCCATCCTTTAGGTTGATTTTCTCAGGTATTTTGACACAGAGAAAAAAGCTGACAGTGATGTTTCTCAGAATACAGTTTTGGGCATTAATTTTCACTTTGGGGAACAAATTAATATTCTATATACCTGAAAAAAAATCAAATGATAGTAACAGGAATAGGAAGTGGGGGAAAACCTGAACCTGAAAGGAGATTGAAACAAAGTAACCCGGTTGTATGTTAAATGAACATCATAAGCACATTTGTGGGAGGTGCTTAGGGAGAAAAACAAATCAAGTAACTTATGAACCCAGAATTAGATTGCATATATTCAGTCTTGGGCAGGCTTTTGATAGGAAGAGTAACAAACAAATCCAGAGTATTTTTGAGCAGGCTTACTATTTTATTTTATTTTTCTTTATTTTTGTCTTGTAGTACTGGGGATTGAAACAGGGGCCCTCTGCCACTGAGCTACATTCCTAGGCTGTTTGTTTATTTTTGGAGACAGGGTCTTGCTAAATTGTCCAGGCTACCTCCAACTTGCAATTCTCCCATCTCAGCCTCCTGAGTCACTGGAATTATAGGTGTGAACCATTGTGCCCCCCTTAGGCTTGTTATTTGTAATGTCATGGGCTAAGCAATTCTGAAACAATTCTAACCAGACTACCTGGTTGAACAAAGGAGTTCATGCACTGATGTTCTTGGGATCCAAGGCTCTCACTACGGCAGAAGAGATGTCAAATCATAGAAAGAGGAAGAGAGGAAGGAATGCATGGGGAGAGATTGGAAATTGGAAGTTCGAGGGTATTTATGCTTAATTTTATTTATATTTAATTTGCCTATATATAAGATACACATGCATTTGTAGATGAATGTCAATGTGTGCATGTGTGTGTTTACCCACAAATATTTCATAATCTGAAACCGTGTGCCAAACTAAATCTTTGTCACAGAGGCAAAGATAATCTAGTTACAAGGAGATTCCTACTACTGAGAGCATTATTTCTACTTCTATTCTCTATAAAGGAAACAGGACTTCTTGGAGAAAGCAGGGGTATGTACAAGTAAGGAAGTGCTCAAAACAAAAACTGATTGGGAAATGTCATAAGGACATGGAAGCCACCTTGATGGGGACAATTTAAACATAAATACAATTCAAGTTGGTAATAAATAGGTCATTGGAAACATAGGAATCCATGAATTCATACTGATAATGTATGTCAGGTGAACACGTGGGGTGGAAGGGAAGGCTGTCTCGTGTAGGGCGGGCGCTGCCAGGTAAGAATGGAGGAGGGAGTGTTGGAATGGTAAAATCAACATGCGCACACGGTCACCAGAGCAAAGGCTGGTCAGGCAACCATCACCAGCAGATGCCAGATCCAGGGGAAATGTTTGATGGGAAAGAGGCCATTTGCAGGTTGCGAAGCATCTTCCCACTTACTCTTTAGCAGTTCCAAGGGAAACATTTGTAATTATACAGTAAAGAAATTGGACACCACCTTGATTAGGTTATCAAAATTAACATCAACAAAGAAGGACAGATGGATAGCATGTGATGCCCTGAGAAGAACACAACCATGCCGCGTCATGCAGCCTTCTGGCCAGGAAGCTAATCAGATTGTGCATTTGAAAACAGGAGGGAGGGAAAGCTGTATTTTTTAAAAAATGTAACAAAAAGACCAAGAAAGGCTGTGGAAATAGCTTAGATTAAAAGAAACCAAACAGTTATAACAACTGAATAGTCTCTATACAAGATCCTACATTGGAGAAATTCTACCAAATTCTACCACTGGAGAAATCCCTACCAAAGAAATCCTAGATCAATAGAAAAATATGAATATTAGGCAAAATTCACTGCATTAATTTTAAATTTATTTAATTTGATAACTTTGCTATGGTTCTATAAGAGAATATAGCTATTCTACAAGAAAATATACCTTTCTTAGTAAATAACACTAAATATTTAGAAATAAAGGGTCAAGATATGTGTGTATTACTTCCAAATGATTCATGAAAAAGAAATCATATACTGGACATGTGTACCTGCACATATATGTGTGTTTATATGTATGTATACAAAGGTAAAACATATTGATGGCAAATCAAACGAGATAAAATATCAGCAAAAGGTGAGACTAAGTAAAGGGCATGGGGTAATTCTTTGTATATTCTTATTCCTGATCTTTTTCCTGTAATTTGGGAATAGTTCTGAATATATGTACATTTTTAAAAGCCTAGCTTAGTTGCACATGCCACAGCACAGGCTTGTGCAACTAAGCCACTTCTGCCGGCCTGTTGTTCTCCGGCAGACTCATTCCAGTTCCCTGGTCAGTATGCTATTTCCCAAGGCTACCTGGGTTTAAAATTAGTGTTTGGCTGTCAGTTCTCATTACAGATTTCAACTTCACCCCCATATCTGTCCAGACTGCCTGACTTGGCAGAAGGTTCTGGACCAAAGTTGCTTGGAATAGGTCTCCTTTTTTCCTGCGTTTTGAACTTCTCTCTAAACTGTGCCCCTATAGCCACTCATGTCCCTGCCCAAGTGCCACTGCAGGTCTGCAGGTTCCCTGAATAACCCTTAGTAACTAGGCCTTTCACAAATTATCTCCCTTTCTATCCCTGGGACTGTCATTAACACATCAATTTTTTTTTTAATACATCAAGGGCTATCTGATCTGATCTAGCCAATCTGGAAAAGGTCTAACATTTCCTCATTCTGCACATTAGGGAGGGACCTGGAAATAGGAAAAAGTCAGGTTTGGCTGGAACCTAACGGCAGCACTTCTTAAAAGCTGCTGTGGATGTGAAAGGTGCAAGTGCCACAGGAACTATAGGCAAAATGATGTTCAGAGAAGTTCCATCTTTCTCTATTAACAAAGGACCACTATCCTTAACAGCAAAAGCAGGGTCAGACCTGGGTCCACCAAAATCTTCCAGAAAATAATGCATTCATTGCAGGAATCTCTGGCTTTAAGATTCTGAAGGCCACCTAACTTATGCAACCTCAGCGTCAACCCAATCAGGCTCTCTCACCAAAGCCCTATAAAGAAAAGAGAAAAATCAGAGAGAGGAGATTTTGCAGGGCCTGTGAATTCATCTTTGTTATGTTGTATCGCTGTAGTTTAACCCACATTGTGAAAAAAAAAAAAAATTCAGAATTTTGGGCAGCTTACAGGTAGTCTTAGAGAAAGTCAGTCGTGATATCACAACAAAAATAAATAAATGAGAAACTGGAGTGAAAGGAAATAAAGATCTGAAAGCAAAGATGAAGGCAGAAGGATGGGACACAGAGAAATCTATACAGTTGTAGAAAATAGGCGATACATTTAGGTGTGGGTTTTCTAGAGGCCAAAGCGAAGAGGTGAAAAATGATCACTAATAGGTTTTTTAAAAAACTTTTTAAAAAATATATTTTTATTAGTTGTTGATGAACCTTTATTTATTTGTATGCGACACTGAGAATCGATCCCAGTGCCCCACACATGCCAGGCAAGCGCTCTACCACTGAGCCAAAACCCCAGCCCCAGTAACAGGTTTCCCAAAGTTCATACACAGATAAAATTTTTCCCCCCTTTGAACAAGAAGTGGAGAATGAAAAGCACCTCTGGGCCTTACTGAAATTAACACTATGTAGTATCAGGGATGTTAAAATAAGCAATGTCTCTACAAAATTCCAACAGGGAGGGCTCATGTCCCTTAACATATGCTGGAAGCCTAACGCTAACCCTGGGAGCAATACCAGTAGTAATGGTTTTAAATAGGGTCAAATAGTGCAGCCCAAATCCTTTTTAAATAGTTTATACACAAGATATATTTACCATTGTGTGTGTGTGTGTGTGCTGCGTGTGTGTGTGGCTGGGGACTGAACCCAGGGTCTCACACACACAGGCAAGTGTGCTGTACCACTGAGCTACACCTCCTGTCTCATATTTTCCTTTTTTTTTTTCTTAACTAAATTAAAAAAAATGAGATCTTAATGACACAACAATTGATGGTCTGGCTTTTCTAGGGTAAAATCTAGAATGAAACTGGTTATACAACTTATCAGTTTACTTGCCTGTGAAATGGGATATAATGGGATAATGTATTGGTTTTAAATGAAGGGGGATAAATGAAAGTGATATGAAAACATGTTTGGAAAAATAAAATCTATGTCCCAGAAGGTAGGTGTTACTATTCAGATATTAATCTGCCTTCAGTAAGGCAACAGTGGTGGTAACAAAATGTGATTCTTAATCAAACTCAAAGCTAACAAAAGTCATAACCAGGTTTTAACAATATTAAAGGAATTTATGTGACAGCAACACAGCATACTTAGGAGCATTTCATTTAACTAATGGATCACATAGTTTCACTAAATATTTATAGCACCATGAAAATTCATTACGTAAACTCTTAGGGTATCAAAAAAAATGTAGAAACCTAAAATAATTCCATTAGTGTTTTCAACCTTTGGGGCCCTAGTTCCATCCAACCTTCTAAAATCCTCACCTCTGATTTTACAAAAAAAAAAAAAAAAAAAAATGTATCACTAGCTGGCAAAATTTAAAATAACTGGCAATCCAAGGGACTGGGTTGGAATCCTGCCTGACACCATCACTGACAGTCATGTAACTTCAGGCACTTAAGCTATTTAAATACCCTGAGCCTCAGTTTCCTCATCTGTAAAATAGGGATCCATTCTATCTCATTGGGTTTACCAGTGGCCAAAATGAACAAGCTGTATATATATATCACAGCTGTTGCTTGGTGCTCAGTTCCTGCTCCTCTTCCCTTCCCTCACTCAATTTCCCTGTCCTTTCATACAGCTGTGTGTTCATCTCCTTAGCTACCCTACCTGGTTAGGAATTTGCCCTTCTACTTTCAAATCCCACCAGCTGAGTGCTAAGGGCCCAACATGCTGTGCAGACAGGAAGTAAATATTTAAATAAGGAAGCAAGTTCACTTATTCACTAAACTAGTGGTTATTAAACACCTCTTCTTATAGTCCACTGTTCAAGATGCTCAGAGAGAGAAAAGTACAACACATTCCCAACCTCCAGAAGTTCACATGTTTGTTGGGAAGGCAAACAGTCACTGCAGGGTGTGATCAAAGCTGACATGAGGGAAATCACAGGAATATTAAGGGATACAGAAGTTAGGGACCTGCCTCAACTTGGGGTCCAGTGCTGGGGAATGGAGCAGGGTGGTGCTGATAACTGGGGCCCAGAGGGAGGACAGGAGATCCACAAACTGAGTTCTAAAAGATGAGTGAATGTTGGTCTCACTGAGAAGCCAAGCTGCAAATGACAGCAGGTGAGAGCAGATACAACCCATTGGAAACTCTGAAAGTTCATCATGGCTGGAGAATGGTGAGGGGGCCTTCAGAAGGAGACAGAGGCCAGACTGTGGTGGGCCCTCAGGCCCTGCCTGTGGGAGCTTCAGAGGAGTCCCATAAACCCCACAGTCTTCAAACCCAGGGCCACGTACCCAGGGACAGCTCAAGGAAACCCACTGGGCTGAGGAAACCCATCTTTACAATACCCACCAATAATTTCTATCTATTAAAAAAGGAAATAATTAATAACTTGAACATGCAGATGAGCTACAGCACATTGCTATGGTTGGGATGTGGCTGTCCTTTCTAAGAGTCATGCCAAAATATGGTCCCCATTGTAACAGTGTTGCCAAGTGGTGGGACTTACCAGAGGTGCCTAGGCTTAAGAGGTCTCTGGGGTAATTCTCACTGGAATGAGTTCTCTCTCCTGTGGGGCAGGATCATTTCCAGTGAGAGTGGGGTGTTATAAAATGAGGCCACGCTTCATGTTGTCACTTCTGCATTTGCCCGATTTCTCTTCTCCTTTTCTACCAGGTACAAGACCCTCATCAGAAGCTGAGAAGATGCTAGTCACATGCTCTCAGACTTCCCAAACTCCAGAACCATAAACCAAAATAAACTTCTACCTTAGTAAATCACACAGTCTCAGGTATTTAATTATAGCAACGGAAAACATATTAAAATGTTGGTACATAAATTTGTATATAAACATTCATATACTAGTATAGACCTTAAAAATTACTCACTGAGGCAGAGTGGCTGCTGGTCAGTGAAGGGGTCCAACACAGTGTAGTAACAGAGGGACTAACTGGTATACTTCAGGTCCTTTCAAGATTGTATTAGCCTAGGAGGTACTAGGGCTGGAGGCCAGCAGTAGTGGGACAGAAAGGCCAACCGAGACACTGTGCATTAAAAAGTTACTCAGTTTCAGGGCTTTTTGCTCTTTAATTTTCTGTGCCAGAGACAGTCTAGACACATGAATCAATGGGGAAAAAGTAAAAAAAAAAAACAACCACCACCATCCCCATCTCCTTTGTAACATAGCCATTAGTCACAACTTCTGTCAATCAGATCATTTCAACGTCTATTCTCTAAGCAGCACTCTGTGCAAAGCTGACCTGGGAGATGCTGGAGGTAGAGAGAGATAAAGCAAGGCCCAGTCGCCTTTCAGCTCTTAGGATGGGACCTGGCCATCACACCTGTTCCCCGTCACACCAATCACAAAGGGGAACCTCCCCCATGGGCCTTTTGAACCACTGATGTCTTTCCTCATTTCAGTCCCACTCCGCACCAGCAAGACTGGGTGGGGCACACTGTTTACTGGCTCTTCACAACTGAGCCTGGGTCCTCCGTTCTTGTGCTTGGTCCCTCCAGGATGTGTCTGAGGAACCCTGAATTCATGCTATCCCCTAGAATCTGACAGAAAGAAAAGCCAAGGATTAATTGAGATCCTCCCTATGAAGGGGGTTTTAAATAAACAAATGCCACACTTGGCCGCTTCATCTGCTGACTAACTTAAAATACATACGGCCATTATTTACTCCCCCTTTCACGAGGTGCATTTCATTATCTTCTGAGTTGACAACAGGAAAGGGAATAAGGGAGCTGACACCTCTAAGTCACAAGCCAAGCAGAACAGGCAACAGATGTCCCCAAGCTGCCTGGCCTCAGGGTGGCCTTGGGCAGGGAAGCATCCCTACACCATACACCATCAGAAACTGTCCGGATCACAATGGCCACCGATATATTAGGCCACAAGAGCCCCACTATCTGCCCACTCGAGGTCACTGCTAACAGTCACCCCTCTTCCCACAGACAGAGCTGAGGTGTTGGGGGCCTGCTTTTTCCCATCAGTGACATTCTCTTTCGTCTCTCTCTTCTGGGGCATTGAATTTTTACTGTCTTCTCTTAAAAAAAAAAAGGCCATCATCTTCCTTTGCTTCGCTAA
The DNA here is from genome assembly GCF_902686455.1 of Sciurus vulgaris. NCBI lineage: Eukaryota > Metazoa > Chordata > Mammalia > Rodentia > Sciuridae > Sciurus > Sciurus vulgaris. Next base: position 46,004,318 of record NC_136461.1, read on the forward strand.
TGATTTGCTAGTCCAATCTCAATTACTGTAAAATGGGATACACGGATGGCTCAAATTTTCTCCACAAAAGGATCTGCACTTGACGGGAAGCAACCCAATTTCCACAATTATCTCCCTGACAAAAAAGCATACGCAACAACGATAACCGTGGGGCTGTGTTTTCCTGAAGCCATAAATGAGGAGGATGCTCTGACAAAGGATGTCTTTTTTTTGTTGTTTCCTGATTTGTGAATGTATTTATTTGAACCGTCTCACAAAAACATAAAAATTCAATCACTCTTGGCAAATACTGAGCAAACCAGTAACATGGAAAGCTGTTTGTTCTCCATGAGAAGCCTCCTCCTGTTTCACCCGGCAACTCCAGTGCATGTCCCTCAAACTCCCACCCACAGGGGAGCCTCCCCTGACCATCAACCCACAGGCTTTCCCTTGTACCCACACCTCTATTTCCCAGGAAGACAGTGGCAGCACCTTCAGCACCTCCCAGGCTTGGCCGCTGCCAGAATCACCTGGGGAACAGCTGCCCACACCGGGGATTCTCATTTAGGTCCATGGGGCATCCTGGGCAGTGGGATGTTTAAAAGCTCCTCAGGTGATGCCATAATATAGCAGAGTTTGAGAAAAACAGGGGTGATTGTTAAGAGAACTGGCATGAGCCTTAGGGTCAGCAGCACACCACTCACTGGTGGGGTAGAATTGGGACGGTTACTAACTCCCCTAAGCTTCAACGTGTTCATGCAAAACATGGCGACTCAGAATACACACTACATGTGGCTACTATATTAGATTGCATAAATCCATAGAACATGTTTATCTCATAGAAGTGCCAATGATAGACAGCAAATCGCCCCCAAAGAGTTCATGCCTAATCACTGAAATATGATGTAAATGGTTTAGATAATGAGAATTTGGGCTTCTGAATGCATGAGGTTTAGATTAGATATGACATTTTAGACTGACGTGACCGTGGAGAATTGGGGGTGGGTGAATGTACTTTATGAGTAGGACAGATGTGAAACTTTGGGGCCAGGAGGCAGTGGTAGACAGACTAACAGCCTCCACAGATGTCTACCTGCTAGTCCCCAGGACTCAAGAACACACCGTGCCACCAACAGAGTTGTGTGAGTTGCTAGCTTGGGTCCCACACTGCCCTGCACCCCAGTCAGTCTGGGCTGCTGACTGGACCTGGGGTAGATTCTTAAGGACAACTCTCTGGCTGACCAGCAGGCACAGCTCAACCTGGCAGGAAGAGATCTATCCAAATTGGAAATGTAAGATATGTAAAATACAAAAAAAAAAAAGAAGAAGATATGCATATTTTCTCTTTGAAGAGTTTGATTCATTGATATAAACTCTATCCATTGGTTTGGAACCAGAAGTGAAAAGATGCACCAGGAGGGGCCACCAATCAGCAAGGCCATGACCTAGCAGAAGGTATGAGTTAGCAGCAGTAAAGACCAGCGGAAGCCACCAGGTAGAGAACAAATATATTATTAGGAGAGAGAGAAAAAAGAGATCATTTTTAGTGGAAGCAGAAACTCAGGGTCCCCACAAACTGGGAGTAAGCAAAGTCCTACACAATGGGAACATGATAAACTAGTCCCAGGATCCTTCCTGTAGGAAATCGTATCCCAGTCTCTAAGAGGCCAGGCTGCATGACTCCTGCTGGACTCCAGAATATTTCCTCCCTGCCCCACTGTGGTCCAAGGCTCTACAATGCCACACCCTCCTTACCGTTGGAGCCAAGGGCGGGTCTGCAACAAATCACCTAAGACTCACACTCCAGGGCACTTGCCTCTACCTGTCTTCAAGTCCTTGCAAAGAGAAAAATCTTGAGCATGGCTGTCTCACAGACTTGCCTTGGGATTTCAAAATGTGGCTCCACCAAGTCTCAGATCTACGACCTTTGACAAGCCTCTTGAAGTCCTTGAGCTTCAACTTCTACCTTAGTAAAGCTGGGAAACTGGCACCTTACCAGTAATGGATGCTAAGTAGAATAAATAAGGTAATATATGCAAATTGCCTAGTTCTAGAGGAAGTATTCATTATATATTGTTTGCCTTCCCTTCTATTTCATTTGCATATAATTCTTTGGAATGAAAAGGGAGAAATTTCCAATATTTATTTCCTGTATCATGCACCTATTGGTTATTCAATACACACTTATTAAAATGAATCAGGAAACAATTACCAAAAACTTATTTCTACTATGATCTGAGATATAATAGGTTGGCTGAGCCTGACCTTCAGGCTCCAATTCAGGACATCTTTCCAAACTCACAACTCAGTTCTTCACCCTCACATGAAATGCATGCTGCAAGCACCAGGTTCATCACAGACCCAGTGCACACCTGGCCACCCAATGCCACATCTGGTTCATCACAAACCCAGAGCACACCTGGCCACCCAATGCCACGCTTCTTACCTATTTAAACTCAGTATACCCAGTAAGACCCCAGCAGGAGACAGAGGACAAACTGACATTGAGATTATTCCAGAAGACGTTTTTATTTTCCATTATTTATTTTTTATTATTTTTATTTTTATTTAGCTTTTAATTTTTTAAAGACTGCATTTTGATTCAATGTACACAAATGGGGTATATAATTTCATTTCTATGGTTGTACACAATGCAGATTCATACCATTTGTGTAATCATATATGTACATAGGGTAATGATGTCTGTCTCATTCATTTTTTATACCCCCTCCCTCTCATTTCTTCTACATATTCTAAAGTTCCCCCATTATTCTCTCATTCCCCACCCCCCACCCCCATTATATATCATTCTCCACTTATCAGGGAAAATATTCAGCCTTTGGTTTTTGGGGATTGACTTATTTCACTTAGCATGATATTCTCCAATTCCATCCATTTATTTGCAAATGCCATAATATTATTCTTCTTTATGGCTGAATAGTATTCCATTGTGTATATATACCAGAGTTTCTTTATCCATTCATCTGTTGAAGGGCATCTAGGTTGGTTCCACAATCTAGCTATTGTGAATTGAGCTGCTATAAACATTGATGTGGCTGTGTTACTGTAGTTTGCTGATTTTAGGTCCTTTGGGTAATAACCGAGGAGTGGAATGACTGGGTAAAAAGGTGGGTCCATTCCACATTTTCTTAGGATTCTCCATACTGCTTTCCAGAGTGGCTGTACCAATTTGCAACTCCACCAGCAAAGTATGAGTGTGCCTTTTGCCCCACATCCACGACAACATCTATCATTGTTTATGTTCTTGATAATAGCCATTCTAATTGGAGTAAGATGAAATCCTAGAGTTGTTTTAATTTGCATTTCTCTAATTACTAGAGATGTTGAACACTTTTTCATATATTTATTAATTGCCTGTGTGTCTTCTTCTGTAAGTGTCTGTCCCATTCCTTGGCCCATTTATTGATTGGGTTCTTTGTATTTTTGTTGTAAAGTTTTGTAAGTTCTTTGTGGGCTGTGTTGAAAGGGAGATGCCAAAGCACAGCAGAGTATCCCAGGAAGAGAACTGGGACCTGTCCCAGGCCTGAAGCCTTGAAAAGAGCCACCAGACCAGGAGGGGACACTATGGAGAGCTGTCTTAGGAGCAGCTCAGGGTCCCTTCCTTCAGCAGCAGGGACCCAGCAGGAGGAAAACAAAGGGGGATCAAAAACACATTTCGCTCTCCTTCCCCGCTCCTGGGACTCAACAGTGGCCAATTCCAAAAAACTGCCCAGGAGGCCCAAGGACGGCCAGACACCAGATAGCCAGCCTCTGTGGTCCAAACAGCTCAACTTCCCAGAGCCAACAGAGCAAGGTAGTGTAGGACAGAGTCTCCTCGGATGGACAAGCAAAAGAGAGTAGCTCAAAAGACTCAGGTGAGACCATCTGCCCTAAAGAACTTTCTATTACAGCCCATAGTCTTCAACCTCCCTCAGGAACTATAAGAATACATGTCTCATTGGGAAAAAGCATAAAATAGAAGAGAGAAATGACAAAGAGAAGACAGAAGGACATTTGTGAGGACCTACTAGGCACTGCTTCCCAGGCTGAGCATCGCATGCCCCTCATCTCGTCGGATCCATGCTCACTGGGACGGTAGGTGTTCCTAGTTCTATGCTGTAGCAGTGGAAACTGAGGCACAGAAATGGGTGAAATGGAAGACCCAGGACCCACTTCTAGGGTGGATTCAGATCTAGAACCCAGGAGTATCTGGGTTCCATAAAAACAATCCTGTAAACTGACTTCTTTTTTTTTTAATCTACCTGTAACTTGTCCCTTGAACCCAAAGGTCACCTAAGGGCAGAGATGGTCACCTATTTCACTTGCATCTTTCTTTGTCCCTGTGCTAATTAGATGCAAGAAGCTCGACATATTAACTGAATAAATAAAATCACAAAACCTTTCAAATCTCCACAATCCTATTTTTCGTCAGTTTAAAAATAACCTGTTTTGCCAAACATTCAGAAACATCTTTTCACTCCTAAAAGGGACTTTTTTTTTTTCCCCTACACACATCTCATATTGGATTCACAACTCATCACTCCCACAAAAAATACCCCCAGGCTCCTTGTCTATTCAGGCAAACATTCGGTAAATTCAGAAAACTGTTGAGATTAATTTCTGCCTGCCACGCACGAGGGTTCTGGGTAACCTTCTTGACGCAACCTTTAAAAGAAACATTATACTCCTTCCCTAAGTATATCCAACTAGGGTTTTTAAAAACTGACTCTTTGGATAAAGTCTTGATTATTAATAATAAAAACAATTAAAAAACAAAAAACAACCATGACGGCTCTATTTGATGATATGTGTGATGATACCACTTGCTAAGTATTTCTACAAGCCCCCAAGAGACTTGCTGGCAATTCATCATTAACTCCTCTTGCATTCTGTGCAGGGCAGCGGAGGTGAGCTGGTGTGGGTTCCAAGAAGAGGTTGAGGCCAGAGGCCCAAACCACTCACTACCTCTGGTACACTCTCTCCTCCCATCTCCAGTTACTGGGAGGATAACAAGCCTTGTCAGAACCCAGCAGCAGTGAAAGGAAAGGAGTTCGTGGTTTTATTAGAAGGGTCCCCTCAGGTCTCCTTCTGTTTGGGCACTTACTGGACTTTTCCTTTCCAACGATGACTGTCACAGTTTGCCAAGCCCCTTCCCTTCTCACTCTCATTTCACTGTCATGACAGCTCAGTAGATTGCTCTTCTATTCTACCACAGTTGGAGAAGAGGTGGGTCAAAGGTTTCCTAGTGAGTTAAATGTTGAAAACATAACTGGAAACCATGTCTTCTAGACCCCAAGATCTTTTTCCATACCTTACAAATAGCACCTGACTCCTGGGTCTGTATGATGCTTCCTTAATGAATTTATAGTTTTATAGTTAAAACTAATACCATGGGGACAGGGAGGGGGATCCAGCCACTGCCATCCTGGATTGACAGTGAGAAGATAGAATCTGCTGCTACTAGCTGAGCTCTCATGCTTCCTTCATGTGCTGAATCCAGCCCACTCCTTCCCCGTCTGTTCAACCTCTGCACCTTGGCCAAGCCTGGGCCAAGGCCTGTGGGGCCACTGACCTGAATAATAATGCCTCACTGTTCTCTGGAGGGAACTTTGACCTTTGATCATTAAAATTTACAGTCTAAATTAGGAGTGCTCTTTAGAGATAAAAAGATCAAGATAAAGATAACAGACTTAATACCAATGGCTTTCAGGAGCCAAACTAGTAAATTAATTATTCCAGGTTTTAACTAGGTTAACCCTAAAAAGTAAGCTGGCCTTGATTAGGTGCCCATTAAGTGGCAGTTTCCAGAAAGCAGCTAGCTAGCCCTGAAAATTCACTTGACATTTGTGATTCTCTAGGTTTTACCAGTTAATGTCCATCTAACAGGGAAAGGATATATGATCAGAAGAAGCATGAAAAGCTCTCCTCCCCTCAGGAATTCCAGGGGGAAACACCCACAGAAAACCACAGAGTTGAAAAAAGGGGATATCAAATACTCCTTTGAAAAATTTCATGAAAGCTATGAACTGTTTCCCCAAGCTCAAGTCAAGAACTTAAAATGTAAAGTGGAGATTTAAAAAAAAAAAAAAAAAAAAAAAAATTCAAAAGGGAGATATAAACTCAATATACTTTAAAAGCCCAATTTAAAAATTGTCAGTATGATGTGCAATGCCTTTTTATCTCACTTTTATCCTACCATTCTGGTGGCACCTTGTCATAAAACCACAATAAATTAAGAAGTTGCTTCTGATAGTCATAGGACCCAAGGGCTCAAAAGTACTTTCACATCTGTGTGTCCAAATAAAATCCTCGCAATACCCTTCAGAAAAGACCAAGTGGGAATCTTGGTCCTCGCTTTAAAGGTGGGAAGGAGGGGGACTCGCCCACGTTTCGAGCATTATCAAGCGTCCATCACCAGGTTAAAGTTGCAGTCCTCAGGCTTCCAGACCAGGGTTTTACAGCTGGAAAGGATCTGAAGGAGTGTCTAGAACAATCGCCTAGTGTCCATTGTGCAGAGGAGGAACTGTGTCTTAGAGATTGGATAGTTTGCCCACATTGCCCCATTAGTAAATTAGGCAGAACAAACTTATCAGGTCACCTGATTCCCAGTCCATTTCTGCCACTCTTGGAACCAATGAGCACATCACTCATAAATCCTGTCACAAAAAGCATTTCCATAATTTCACATCACATGATTTCTAATTTCATTCATTTTTATAGGATTCCTGCTCTAAGAGGGAGATACTTTTGGAAATGTTCAAAAAGTGGGAGACCTTTAAAACAATTAAAAGACCATAAGCCTTATTGCCTGCACTGTAGAAGGAGACTTCTCTTCAGAACACAGTTTCCCCAAACTCACCTTCATGGGGTGGATCTCTAGAAAACATCTCCCTGGAACTTCAAGCACAAGACAGCTCAGGCACTCTTCCATGGGAAATACCTCAGCACGCCAAAAGCAAACAAACCCAATGACCTGAACAATCAATTTCTGATAAAGAGCTCTGCTCTAAGATTCAAAAAATTAAGTTAAATATTCTATTACCTATGTTAGTTATACTGCAGAGCAAAGCCCCTGGTAAGACAGCTGTCCTGGCCCTTGGAGAAGCAAAGTCACTCCACAGAGAAGGAAGGGCAAAGTGCACAGCTGAGATCACAGTTAGACTTCCAGTGATCTGCAGAGAAGGAATCGGGCAGGGTGTGACCACACCAGGAGACACAGTTAAGGGTTCTGCTCTAAACACCACCAGGGGTAAAGGGCATTGGAGTACAGACCCCTCCACTCCAAATGCATTTCTTGAGTCATTGGACCAACCCACAGTTTAGTGTACTGACTGTAAGGCCACACGCCGTGAGGATCTGGGGTTCTGGAAGAGGGAGGTGGATGATAAATAAATCAAGTCTATGATGTACCAGATGTTGGTGAGGAAAGGAAAATGAGAATGGAGAGGGGTTTGGGCAGTGCTGGAAAGGGGAAAATTATTTAAATGAGTAATCAGGAAAGCTACACTAACATGACTTTGGAGCAATGAATTAAAAGACAATACGCTTTTTGCCCACATGGTAGAAAGTGCCCTCTGTCCAGAACAGAGTGCGTGGCCTGCGGATACCTGGTGGAACAGCATTTCAGGCAGAGGGAGCAGCAAGCCTAAAAACCCCCAAGGTGGAAATAAGTCAAGTATTTTCAAAGAACCTAAGGATGTTAGGGCAGAGTGCTGGGAGAGGGAGAAAAAAGTAGACGGTGACATCAAGGTGGAGGTCAGAGCCAGGGAAGAGTAAATACAGCAGGGCCCTTGCTCTTAAGCAGTTCTGCCTAAAAAGCTGGGATTTTCAGGACTGGCTTCACGAGTCACCAACATGTGAACCCTGGAAAGGAAAATTTAATTTGCGAGACTCCACATTTGTTTAAAAAAAAAGTGATACTTTCATCCCCTATATCCACTAACACTGTTCTGTTCACTGATAGTGAGACCATTTCAAAACGCTGAACTGTCATTCCTTAGAACCACATGAATTTAATATTTACACCTCCATGTTATGTAGAGAAACTTTACACATCATAGTTAAGAAACTGTAGACAGAGGATTAAAATCCTCGCTCAAGAATATATAGGTAGGGTCAGAACCAGGATTTGAATACAGATCTTTGTGACTCTTCTAAACCATTGCACTGAATTGCTCGTGTGATGGCCCCAGGAACATGATGTGCAAGTGACGAGCAGCATGAGGATGACAACATGGCTCATGTTGGCGGGTGCTGTCCTCTTGACACGTGGGAGAACCCTTTGCTCTCTCACATGTCACACAAAGTGCTCTTTCATCTGAGAGCCAAACAGGCCCAGGTGGGCATGCACCCAACACAGGGGTGATAAGGTTAGCCTAGTCCTTTCTCTAAGTTATCTTGCAAACCTGAGAAGTCTGGATTCCTGAATTCTGGGCACACAGGAAACTGAGGCAGTCATCTAGGTCATCAAATGCTCCAGGCATAAACTATATAGCTTTATAAGAAAGAAAAGAATAATTGATATCAAACCCTCTGTAGCTGTCTTTGAATGTCAGGGGTGATTCTTTCCCGACAGGAAGCTTTCCTGCCTGCAACCTGTCTAAAGGACAGGAAAGAAAATCAGTTACGTTGCTTAGTACAAGTTTATGACCCTGGACCTTGCTCCCAATAAATGAAGATTCAGTTCAACTCAACGGGACAGGCTAACATTTTCTAGATGCTTTATTACCTGGAATGCTCACGCCTTTCATTTTTGAGAGAATCTACAGTCAAGTGAAGGTCACCTGTGGGCACCTGGACTCAAGCCCATGAACTTCATACTGCCGGTGTTGTTGATATAAGGCATCTGATCTCAATTTGCCTGTGAAATAATGGCAACCCACAGGATGATGGTGAAGATGAAATAGTAGGGGCCACACACAAGGTGAAGTTGATTCTGCCTCAAAGCTTCACAATTTCTTAACGTGAGCCTAAATGTCTCACCTCTGAAAGTGATGGCTGATTTTTATCTTGCAATATTAATACTGTGGGAGAGAGGAACAGAAAGTCCCTAGTCCACAGTTGTTCCTCTGTAACAGACTTGTTTTCTCATCAAGATAAAGAATGGAGGAACATTGGATTGTGTAGAGGGAAATGAGGGAGGGGAGGCAGTGGGGGTGGGAAAGATGGTGGAATGAGACAGACATCATTACCCTATGTACATGTATGATTATACGAATGGTATGAATCTACATTGTGCACAACCACAGAAACAAAAAGTTGTACCCCATTTGTGTACAATGAATCAAAAAGCAGTCTGTAAAAATAAAAATAAAAATGAAAAAGATGAAAATAAGAACATATTTGTTCCATCTCTGGTCTCATTTAATCCAACAACAAATGCCCAGCCCTTAACTTGAGATCTTTCCCTTAATAGTGACACACACACACACACACACACACACACACACACATAAAAGGCTATTCTCTCTATATATAGAATTTAGAGTCAGGAAAAAGTTTAGAAATTATGTCCTTCATTTTACACAATGGGGAAACTGAGGATCAAAGAGGGGACACATAATTTTATCTAAGCAGATGCCTTCAGATACTTCAGAAGCCTCTTTTTGATAATAAACTCAGCCACATGTAATATGGCATCACAAGTTAAATGCCACAGGGAACAGGCTAGGGCATGCACTAATGCACCCAGGATCAAATTCAGTGGTTGTGATACCCAGAATCATACAAAGGCTTTATTAAAACTCCATTTTACACAAGAGACTGGAGGAAGTTTCCCGTGCATTGAATGCAAAACACCTCCATTTACTCTGCACTGTGGCACAGAGAAACCAGAGGCAAACTTTCCAAAGGCTCTCATTTGCAGAAGTGGCTGGTGGGCAGCAGTGCAGTGTACAGACTCCAGCACAATTGCTTCCCACCTGTTTCTCCACTTGCTCATTATCGAAGGGTTCCAGGAGGCTGGCTCCACATTTGGCCTAATTGACTTGTCCACTTTAACAAGGTCAGGGCCGACAGAGTCTGGCTCCAGATCGCCCTAGCTCTCATTAGGGCTCAGCTGGGCCTGTGCACTTGCTCAGGAATTGTGGGGGAAGCCTCTTTGGAAAGGTGGTTTTGTGCTTTTCAGTCTGTCACTTTCCTGGAGCAGATGGGGTGCTAAGATTAAGGATATGGTGCTTCACTTTTTAGGCACTTATCATTTCTGTGAAAATAATGTTTAGGTCAGTTGTGTAGGGTGAAGATGACTGAGTGTGAGGCCTCAAGGTATGAAAGGAAATAATGGAGGTTTGGGACTATCTGCCTGTGTCTAGCTCCCAAGCATGGCTTGAGGAAGATGCAACTTCTCTGAGTCCTCTCATAGCTTCTGCATTGTGACTGTCAGGGACCCAGGCACCCCTTCCTCCATAAACAACATTAAAAATTAGTCTACATGACCATGTTGGTATGATGACAAATATAATCTTTGTCCCCAAGAGTTCATTTCTTTCTTCTGATTTTAAAAGAAACACATGTTTGTGGAGACCCTAAAAATGTCCTGGGGCCTGAAGCATTGTATCTGTTATGCAGAATGAATAAGTCAGTTCTGAACTGAGCTGGTTTTCTTACTGGAAAATGGAATCAATGGCACCTGCCACTCAAGGTATGAGGATTAGTAGTTTAACACAAAACTTATCTGTCACCAGACCTGGTATCCAGCACATGCTCAGCTAATGGCTGTGGATATTGTGCTATTTTTATGATTCTGAAAATGTAATTTAGCCATTGTTACAGAGCATTTATGCTCCTCCCAGGTTCATGTGTTAAAAACCCACCCTCAATGTGATGGTAGTTGCTGGTGGAGTAGAGAAGGACAGAGGGAGAAAAGAGAGGATGGATACATGGTTCAATTGTTTTGAAAACAATTCATAATATAATGGTGCTGACCCCTTTGTTTTAGTCAGCTTTTTTTGCTGCTGTGAATAAATGACCCCACCAGAACAACTGTAGAGGAGGAAAGTTTATTTGAGGGCTCATGGTTTCAGAGGTCTCCGTCCACAGACAGCTGGCTCCACTCCTTGAAGCTTAGGGTGAGGCAGGACATCATGGCAGAGAGTATGGCAGAGGGAAGCGGCTCATATGATGATCAGAAAGCAGAGACTCCACTCACCAGATACAAATATATATACGCCCCCAAAAATCACACCCCAATGACCCACCTGCTCCAGCCACACCCTACTCACCTTCAGTTACCACTCAGTTAATCCCACTGGGAATTAATTCACTGATTGTGTTAATACTCTCACAACCTAATCATTTCTCCTGTACACCTTCTTGTGTTGTCTCACACATGAGTTTTTGGGGACACCTCACATCCAAACCATAACAAACCTATTTTACCTTTATGATAGGAAATTCCATAATTGGTTGAAGCAAAATTCTCCCCTCCCCAGCACAACTATAAATACCCCGTGGGATCCGGGACAGGCCCACATCCCTGGCCTTTCTGCTTCAGACTCCTTGCAGTCATTCTCCCTTATTTCTCCTCATCTTCAGAATGGGTCTGGGCCAGTCAAATGTCACATCTTCAAGGCACCTTCTTCCAGGGTCACCCAGTCTGAAGAAGCCACCCTGTGTTCCTCCTGTGTTCCTCTTACCATCTGAATCTCCATTTTATGGTATATATTTCATCTCAGTTCTATTAATAATGCAATAGTTCTTTGTGTTTCTCTTAACCCACCTGCTCATCACTAAAGCCACTGCACTGAGAACGGCATGTCAGAGAACACACTGCCACAGATACCTGCTGGGTGGGTGGGTGTGTGGACAGGCAGACATTGGAACCACTGTGTGATCTCAGGAGACACCTTAAACGCTGGACTTCAGTTTTCCTATCTACATTGGAGGACTTCAAACATTATTATTGTAATTTAGAGGCTATTGAGACACCATTTATTAAGTATATACCACTCTACACTAAGAAATTTTTTCTGGTGTTACTTATTCAATCTTTAAAACAACTTCATGAAAGATAGACCAAATTATAGATCAAAAAACAAACAGACAAACAAAAAGCTTAACCCCTTCTTGGTAAGTGATGAAGCTTATTGCCAGTCTTTTTCCTCATATGTGGGATTGAACCTAGGGCCCTGTGCTTGCTAGGCAAGCACTCTGCCAACTGAGCTATATCCCTAGCTCTTATTTTATTTGTCCAGTCTTAAGTCAGAGCAGTTTCTACATTATGAATCTATAAGACAGAAGGAAATAGTGGCTCTGTTGCAAAAGAAATATGGCTTCAAAAGGAATAAGAGGGAGGGAACAGGTGAGGCATGTTGCACATAATCCAATTTACTGTGTATTATTAGACTGATGCCTAAAAAAAACAAGAAGCATTTCCTGAGTCAGTGGATTTTAAGAGCCAGACCTTGGATCTATACAAATGTCTTCTATTTTTTTAATGAAATCTTCTGCATTTTATCTACAGCACTCAGTCTAAATCATCTCTACACTTGACAATCAGGCACTATCCACCTTCCCTCTCATGTGGAGAGTTTATTTTCTCTTGGAGAGCAATTACCGGCCAAATGCCAGGCTGCAGAAGGTGTTTCTCCAGCAGCAGCGTCTGTCTCCTTGGCAGGCTCCTCGGGCAATTTTATTGGCAGCATTAAAATGGCCAGGGGGTCAGTCAGAGCTCAGTGGCCCCCCTGCTTTCAACTGGTCTGCCAGTCTCTGCCTGAGTGCCTCCCAAGGAAGGAGACAGGCTTGCACCCACCTTAACAACTGGAGATTGGCTGAAGCCAACTTAAGCTCCATCAGAACCATTTGGGCCAATTCTGGTTTCTGTTCAGAGCACCAAATTCCCATGACCTTCTGTTCCAAACAAAATGACATGACAGCAACCTTATAAGGGGATAAGACACCCAGATAATATAGGCTGTGACAGTCAGTCTCTAAATGGTCAGCAATGATCCCCCGTCTCATGGTATTCATGCCTTGGCTACCCTCCTTCTCCTGGGTGCACGTTGGACCTAGTGATGCCTTTTTAATGAACAATGCGGCCAAAGTGATGGGATATCACTTATTAAATCAGGTTGTGGAAAGACTCCAACCACCTTCTTGTTCACTATCTCTTGCCCTCTCCTCTGCTTGTTCTGGTGGAAACCAGCTGCCATATTTGTGGGCTGTGCTATCTGGAGGCTCACATAGCAAGGAGCTGAAGGAGGCCTCCAGCCAATAGCTTGAGAAGAACTGAGGCCCTCAGGGCAACAGCCTGTGAGGAAGTGGAGCCTGCCAACTGCCAGGAGAGTGAGCTTGGAAACAGATTATACCCAGGCCAGCCTGGAGGCTGCAGCAGCAGGGGCCCATACCCAGACTGAAGCCCTGTGAGAGAGCTTGAGAAAAGGACCCAGCCAGGCTGACCCTCTGAGACGGAGGGAGGACGCATGTTTGTTGTTTTGAGAAGCTATGTTTTGAGTCACTTGTGATGCAGCAATAGTTAATGGATATGTGTTCTTAAAGCAGAAAAATGTACATTTTTTAAGTTGTATACACAGAATTACCTCTTTCAAGTTTGCTCAAATGTCACCTCCATGATTCTATTCTAATCATTCTATTGAAAATGATAAAATCATTTCTGTATCACTTCATACTATACCACCTTTTCTATTTCCTGGATCTCAAATACTACCTTTGAACACTTTGTTACTCAAACTGATGTCTTAGGCTCAGGGACCTCAACATCACATCAGAACTTGTTGGAAATAAAGTTGGGGAGGCTATTTCGGATCTACTGAGTCAAAAAAAATCTGTGTATTAGGGAAATCCCCAAGTGACTTGCAGGTATATCAGTGTTTGAGAAACACCGTTTTAACATTCAATAAAATGTTCTTATTTATTAAATTTTACTGTCTTTTCTCTATTTCTTACTGTCCCTCAACCTCAATGTAGAAGTGAGACATGGGGGTTGTTAGTCCTCATTGCCACCATTTGCAAGTACATAGTCTGTTTTTGTGAAAAGATGCACAGAAATGGGAAACAGAAACCATTCTTTCAAAAAATTGATGATCAGTTCCACTTTGATCTAAACTTGTTTAAGTTGCATTTGTATTTCTTGCAGTCAGGAGTATTTTCAAATGATAGGGCCAGAGCCATCAACAAATCTTACACCATACTCTGATTTTTGTCACCAGGGAGGGACTGACAGTATTTCTCCTAGCTATGGCAAAAACAAACAAACAATTCCTAGAGAAGACTCTGATTCATCTAGATAAAGTTATTTGCATACTCCCAGACCTATCAATTCTGTCTAAGGGAGTAGAGGTAAAAGGTAACTCAAATCCAATCCTTCAACTCAGATGGTAAAGAGCCATCTGCATAAGAAAACTGGTCTTTTTTTTTTTTTTTTCCTGAAAAATGGGGAAGTAGTGCTAAGTAAGTAAAGTTCAGATGTTTGTTGCTTTTTATCACTTTATACTTTTTAGGTCTGTTCCTCCATCTGAAATACCCTACCTAGATTTCGAACAACTCCATCACCTCTGTTTATCTCCAGGAAACTGGAAGTTCTTACTCAGCCTTCAAGAGCCAAATCAAGAGTGGCCTCCTCTGTGAGGCTCATCCCTAATTCCTGGGGGATATAAAGAAATAACATTTTCACTGATCATAGTTTTCCTCTGTTTTAGACAGATTTCTTATTGCTCTGACCAATATACTTGAAATGAACAATGAAGAGGAGGAAAAGTTTATTTGGGATCATAGTTTCAAAGATCTCAGTCCACAGACAGCTGACTACATAGCACTGGGCTCAAGATGAAGCAGAACATTATGGTCGAAAGGTGTGGCCCAGAAAGGCAGCTCAAGACATGCCACCAAGAAGCAGAGAAAGCTCCCCACCACCAGGGACAAAATAGCAATCCACAAGGCACACTCTCAGTGACCCACCTCCTCCAGACCCTCCCCACCTGCCTACAGTTACCACCCAGTTAATCCATAACAGCGGATTAACACATTGATCAGGTTAAAGCTCTCATAACCCAATCATTTCACCTCTGATTTTTTTTTTTTTTTTTTTGTACTGGAGATTGAGCCTAGGGCGCTTAACCACTAAGCCATAGCCCCAGCCCTTTTTTGTATTTTATTTAGAGACAGAATTTTGTTGTGTTGCTTAGGGGCTTGCCAAGTTGCCTAGACTGGCTTTGAACTTGCAATCCCCTTGCCTCAGCCTCCCCGAGTGGCTGGTAATATAGGCGTGTACCACCACACCCGGCTGAAATTTCTTGTATTGTCTTGCACATGAGCTTTTTAGGAGACACTCATATCTATACCAAAACATCTTCTGTACTCCATTAAAGAAAATAATTATAGGGCACTTTGGCTCAGTATGATAAATGCATGATTAAACTTTTGACCTTTTATTTACCAATTAATTGGCACACACACAAACATGAATGTTCATCAACTTCCCAAGCCTCTGCATTGAGGATGGAGGAGATGGGTCAAGTCTTAGGCTTGGTGCCTGGTTTTCCCAGTGTGCACACTGATTCTGACATAATCACTCCATCACAGTTCTACTCTTTAGTTTGCCAAGATCATGTATAAAAATAAGCTCCCCATGAACAATAGACATGCGACTTCCATATCCACCTGTTTTGCTTTTGTCCCACATCTTCCACCTAATACCCTCTAACAGCTAATGCGGGGCTAAAGGCCTCTATATCATTAGCATTGAAGGTTCCCACCTGTCTCTCCATCTGGGAAACTCTCAGGGGTCATGACAGCTCTTATTGAATCGCCTTGCCTTTTTAGAAGTGTTGCAAGGCCCCAGGGCTGCTGCTAATTACAAGACCTATTACTACCGTGTGTCTTGCCCCCTTTCTCAGGGAACAGCATGCGTGGAGACTGGGGTGGGGGGCTACTAAGATGTGCATCTTCTTCCTGGCAGAGCGCACGGTCCTGCTCCCAAAAGGATGCATCAGTACCCAGCAGCTGAGGGTGGGGGAGGGCAGATTTGGGTCAGAATCGGCAGCTGCAAACAAGAGCAATTGCCGGCCTCTTCCGCGACTGTTTTTTCTCCTCACATATTTGGAATCCAGGCACTTCCTCTGCATTAGTCACTGATGGATGACGCTGATTAGGGTAAGGCATCTTGAAAGCCCTTGATGCCCTTCTTAACTCCCCTGCTCCTTTCCCTGGATGTCTTTTTCTTACCAAAACACAGCCTCTCACCACCCACCCCCAATTCAGGTACTCTGCGGGACCGCCCTCTCTTATAGCACATAAGCCCTCACATTATCATTAATGCACTGACTTATAGGAAACTTTTTCACTCAAGCTGCCTCTTCTCCTAGCCCACTTTCTCTAGAGATGCTAAAAAAGCCAGATACTTGCTTTCCTGGCCTCCCTTCTGGCTGGAAGTGGCAATATAATCCAGTTCTGGCAATTGAAGAATAAGCAGGGGGTGGGTGGGTGTCTTGCTTTGTGGGAGTTCCTTCTGGAAAAGAATCCCCTTCTGACTAAAAACAAAGGAAACAAATAAGGAAAGCTCCATCTTAGCACCCTGGTTACCCTAGCATATCTGTTTTCAATGAAATTGTATAAGGGTATGATACTCAGATCTATGGCAGCTATCCTGGGACGATGAAGCAGTTAATCTAAGGGTGATACAGAGCTGAAACAAAGAACCAGAGCCTCTGATAACATCTTTGAACTATTGCACTGATCTTGGGACTCCGTTACATCAAATAACAAAATGACTTTATTCCTTAAGTCACTGCTAGCCAGATTCTTTTTCTCTAACAGCCTCATATTCCTCTGCAAAGTTCTTACCCAAACTAATCCTTCTTGAATTTTGTAAGTGACAAATGAAAACACAGTCTCCAGATAACCATGCATTTTCCACATCTTCTACAATTTCAGAAGCATCACAGATGCCCATAAGCCCATCCATGTGCACTCAACAACGCATGTTTCTCTTGCTCATAGAGAAGCCTGTCTCTAGATTGTGGTCACGTGATAGGATTATATAAGCAAACCAATATATAAAGGACGCCAAAGCCCTGAAAGTTCCTTTGTCTTAAAACACACACACACACACACACACACACACACACACACACACACACACAATCTTTATTTGTTGAATGGTTTACATGTTGAAGACTCCCAGGCATTCTATACATGTGATCTCATTTAATCCCCAAACCTTGTGACACAGGTATTATATGCAGGTATTTCTACTATGTCCACTTGAACAAAAAAAACTCAGGCTTACACAGACTAACTGCCCAGGTCACAGGGTTAGTAAATGGTGAAGCTGAAATTTAAACCAAGGCAATCCAACCATACAGTTTTTCTTTTAACTTTTCTTGATACCACTTCAGTTCTGTGTGGTATACTATGCATTATAGTGAAGAAGTACATTAATACAATTTTAAAAATGCAAGAAAATGAATGGATATAATAGATTAAAATGTTAATGGTCATCTATGGTGCACTTTTTCTTTTAAAAATGTAAGCTGAGTTCTTACAGTGTGACTGGATCTGAACAATGTTGACAAGAAAAAGACCTTAGTGAAATATTCCATTTGTGGTACTGTTGGTTTTACTTAGTTTTAGTAGAAACCATGAATAGAAACATGAACTAAGGGTGTGTCAGTTACTGGATGAAGTACCTTATATGAATTAGTGTACCGGTGCATTGTGATGAGCCTGTGGGGGAAGCGGTGCTATCATCCCCACTTCACAGATGATAAAATCGAGCCTACAAAAGTAATGTGCAGAAAGGCACACAGCTAGGGAGTAGTAATGCTTAGGCAGCAACACAAGCAAAGGCTTTAGCCACTATTATCATACTGACTCCCATTTCAGCCCTTGACATTGCATAGTCTCAATCTGGAATCAAACATTTATATAAGCATTTGCATTTACTGAGGTTAAAAACCCATCTTCTAGTATGCAGTAACTGCTCACTCAGAGTTTATTCCAATGGCGTCAAGTTTCCAACAGCATGGTCGTGCCTCTGGGTCACTGTCTTGAAAATCTTACCATTGCAAGGGCATCCACCCTCACTCATGACAGAGGATGCAGAAGTCTGCATCTGTCCTCAAGACCACTCTCTCAACTCCCAAGCCATGACATCCAGCTCCCTACAGAACCTTTTACATAGGATGCTATAAGTCAAGGCCAGTATCAGTATACACATAAAATCATTCAGGGGGTCTTTGAGATGGATGGTATCATAACAAGCAGGCTATACAGGTAAAAGAATGTGTTTTGAGTCAGACAATTCAGGATTCAAATCTTGGTCGTAAACCCCTATCCTCTCTACAACAGGAGGAATAGCTCTCGTTTTCAGTAGGGCTTTAAAGGGTGAAAGATGATAATGGATATTAACTTGTCCAGCACAGTACAGAGCACTTGGTCAGACACTCAGCATACAGTAGCCACATTTACTACTATTATCATCATCAACAAAATCGTGTTCATCTATGGAATGCAGGAATCTTTTCACAATACCCACAACAGATGGCTATCCAGTCTCTGCTAGAACATTTCCAAAGATAGAGAGCTCGCTCGCTCTCACCATCTCCCCAGGCAGCCGGTTCTATTATTGGACAGCTCTCACTGGCACAAAGTCTTTCCTACATTGAGCCAAAACCTGCCTCTGTGAATCCCATTGGCCCTGGCTCTGTCCTGTGGAGTAGCACAGCACAGTTCTGCTCTCTTCCCACACAATGGTCATCCCTTCTGAAAAAAAGCAATTGTGTCCTCGCCACATCCTCTCTTCCCCAGGCATCTGTCCTCCCCCCGCCACCACACACACACACACCTCCCCTGGCATGATTTCTCCGTTATGTACAATGTTTACTGCATCCTCAGTGTGGTACCCAAAGTCAGCATGACAGTCCAGTATCTAGTGTGAAGAACCGTGCATTTTCATTACTGTATTCAATTGTTATACCACGATTTTCTTAGCAGTCAGATGTATATCACAGCTCTGTCAGCCAGAGCTGTAAGTCTCTCTTCCTATTCAAAGAGACCAAGCCAAGTCTTCCTCATCCCATCCATCCCAACCCTATGAAATCTGGGCACCAACTACCTGACTAATCCTTGACTTTATCCAAAAGAGAACCTTCTGAATTTTCCTGCCATTTATATGACTCAATTCTTCAAAGCATTGATGGTATTTTTAAAAACAAATGTGCTCAAATATCTTTACCAAAAATCAGTATTAAAGACCTCCACTGACTCATTTCATTCACTTTAAACAAACAATTATGTAGTGAAAGATACTATATTAAAGTTGCAGGATATGAAGGAGGAGGGGAGAGGAAGAGAAGAAGAAGGGAAATACTTAAGAGACACCATAAATGGAAATGGCCATACAGGATAATAAGGGGACAGCCCTGGAAAATACTGGTTTAGCTACAGTTCTCCACCACCATGGCTGCTTACCAGCATTACCTGGACAGCTTTTAACTAAGCCACCCACGACTGATTCAACCAGAACACCTGTGGGTAGGATCCAAGCATCAGATGGTTCTGATGTCAGACCTGCCCAGTGCTTCTCAAACTTTAACATGTACATGAATCACCTGCACTCTGTTAACATTCAGATTCTCACCCCACAGGGCTGAGGTGGGTACGAAAGTCTGCATTTCTAACTCACTGCCAGGTAATGCTAAAGTTGCTAGTCCATGGGTCCCAGGTTGACCTGCCAGGGTCTGGGATAGAGGATTGAATTCTCCCCTAAATTCTCTCTGCAGTCTTGCTTCCCTGTATGTTGCCAGTTGAATCCTTCTCTCCAGGTGATTGAAAGAAACAAGTAAATGGAAAGGTAAATACAGGGATGGCTCATGACTGGAGCTCTCAGAGTCCAGAAGAAGCACCTCATCAGACAGGGAGGTGGAGGCCAGGGAAGGCTTCCCAGGGCAGGTCATGATTTCCCTGAGTTCTAGAGACAAAAGGATACTCCAGACTCAGGAAAGAACTGGGCATAGCCTCAGAACCCAGAATTGTGGGGTTAGGGGGTGGTGAAAACAACATGACAACATGGGACCCTTCAGAAAGTTAAATATTTCTCATTCTCTATGGATTTCCTCACTCATTTATGCATTAATCACATTTGACCTGGAATTTTCCCTTAAAGTGTAGATCTGCACCATTATTTAACTTTTCATACTCTAAAGTCATATCGCCACAACCAGACTGAGACCTCTTCAAGGACAGAATCTGATCACCATGCTGTGTATACCCTTAGTACCTCGCAGGGTCCAACCCCTATAGATCTCAGTGCCTGCTCATAGAATAATTAAGAACTGCATTTAAAAAATAGATTGCTCAATTCCGATAATTTTTTTAATCACGGATTGGTATAAGGAGTGAAAGTTATTTACCAAGATTTTGCAAAAGATGTAAGCCAGTGAGATTGGGGTAGAGAAATGTTACCGAGGGTAATTAGAAAAGAGGAACAATTTTGAGAGAGGTGTCAGCAGTGTAGATGGTGCAAGGATGATGGTGCTTGTATCTGCAGGAGGCTGGTGGATTTCTCTCCAATCTGAGAGCAACACAGCCAGACCTGTTCAGATGATTGGCACAGAAGATAGAAAAGTTACATGTGTTCGGGGCAAATGAAAT
Source organism: Sciurus vulgaris (assembly GCF_902686455.1). Classification (NCBI taxonomy): domain Eukaryota; kingdom Metazoa; phylum Chordata; class Mammalia; order Rodentia; family Sciuridae; genus Sciurus; species Sciurus vulgaris. Next base: position 46,024,904 of record NC_136461.1, read on the forward strand.
CACAAATGGCTCAGAGAGAAAATTCAGCCTAATTCAATCAGACACTGCAGTCCTAGGAAACAATTAATACAACCCATTTTTATGCAGATTAAAACATTTCAAATTAGCAGGTCAATAGTTCTCCTGTGTTCTGAATTTGGGCTGCACCAGAGCACAGTGAACCGTTAAGTGAACCCATCTAAACTTTATCACAGAAGAGAAGTACGATTCTCGGAAATTCACACCAAACTCAATTTGGAGTTAATTCGTTCCTGTTTTTCTCTCATCTATTATTTATCCTAACTTGAGACAGACCTACTAGGCTTTCTCCTATGACAAGCGACAAAGAAGACAAGGATTATTCATTAGTGGCAAAGGTATCGTTTTATCTGTTTATTTTCTAATTACTTGAAGCCAGATAAAGAAGCAGTCAATAAAACCAAGAGATTCACCCCCTCTACCACTGTATGGAATAAAAAGTAGACAGCATTAATGTGAATCTTGGAATCTACTAAAGAACATTCAATTAGCAATATTAGAAAGCAAAGAAATGGGGACAGCGAACAGTCCACAGCCTCAGTGTGGTGACGCTGAGGGTCCTTCAGAGCTGGTCTCCCCACCTTTCCTCCCTCCCCATCACTGGCTGCCCCTACCCCGACACTCACCTTCCTGCCCTCCTCTCAGCTTTTTCTCAAGCTGGCAGATCCCAAGTCAGCCCTTCCCTCCTCCCTGTTGCCCATCAACCCCTCATTTATTCTTAAAGATGCCACCTACCCCTCACATCACACCCCTCTCCTCTCCCATAACCCTTAGTACCTGTAAACCTCCAGGAGCTGGCTCCATGTGCAGCTGGGTTTCCACTGTTTTCTTGCTCAAGAGCTGGGAAGGAAGCTTTTTAATTTTTGTCTTCAGTGCCTTATACAAAGTAGGTGCTCATGGACTGTGCCCCAAATGAGCCACATGAATCCTCTAGATCCTGAAGCCTGCCCATTTTAGCTTCCTGACTTCACTTCTTCATTCCAAAAATGTCCCCAAGACACGACTCTGACTTCCCTATGCTTCACTCCCAAGTCACTTTCCAGCCAACCCGGGACAGAGGCAGGCGGACAAGAAGAGGAAAGAGAGTAGCTGGCTTTCCTTCGGTGTAGCCCTGCAACCCTCTCTGAATCCTCCAGACAAATCATCTGCCCCTTTTCTGGGCCCTTAGACCCAGTGGATGCTGCCACGGTCAGTGTTCTCTGCTCCACACATGCTCCCAGTGGAGCAGAGGGGGAACCAGGGAGGGTGGTCAAAACCCTGCTGCCTCTCTGAGCCAGTACTTGACCTTTCTGAACTTTGGCTTAAAAGACACTAAAACTCCTCTACCTCCAGGTCTGGTGTGTAAGTAGCTGGGTACCTGGTTGGAAGTGGATGTTCCCAATCCAGGTATCTGTGTGTTCACACATTGTAACCGATGTTTACCTACTTCACTACCCACGGAGGGGAGCTCCTGAAGGAGACAGACCCTGTCTTATGTATCAATTCTTCCCCTGCAGCTCTGGAGCTAAGCAGTCAGTGTAAGCAAGTAAGCAGAGTCGTTGAAGTGAATCACTAAGGTGAGATGGGCCAACGCATGGCAAAAGGGCAGATCTGCTCATGAAGGAGAGCTGACCACCAATCTCCAACAGGCCCTCTTCCTTCTGAATCTGGGTCCTCATTTCAAAACAGAATTTGAGGTATCACTTGTTTTCTTTCAAGCATTACAGGGTTATGAATCTATCACAAGTGATTGTGTTCATTCTACAGGCATGTGCTGGGGATGTCCCTGGGCTCTGCACCTTTTCCAGCACAGACATGATGAAGAGGACATACTGCTGCCCGCAGCGAGCCCACAGTGAAATGTCTGGGGATAATTAACACAACACTGTCCACCCACTTGTCCTTCCCCAGTTACCTTTAAATTGGAAAGTCAGGCTATTCCCAGTCCACCCTATTCATCTCAGCCCTCAGTTCATGTTGGGTGTGAGCTTAGAAGTATCTGGACACAAGATCAAACAAAAAGGAAAAGTTGAGGTTCTTCCTGACCCAGACACGAATTCTAAAGATGGTAGGAACAAAGGAGGACTATCTATGGCCTAACCCCTGCTTTTTCCCAAGTGACTGCTGCAGAAACTCATCCGCCAACACTTTGAAAATGGGTTCTGCGGACAGTGAATATAAGGAACACCCTCTCCACTCCAGGACTTCTCAGAACCTTGGACATGCCCACACACACTGTGACTCTCCATGAAGAACATACAGTAGGCAGTATCTTAATTGGCATTGTCAGGGCTGCCATGAAAATACCATTGACTGGGCAGCTTCGACTACAGACATGGGCCACATAACTACATTTGAGTCAATGACAGACTGATACACAATGGTGATCCCATGAGATCACATGGTTAGTGAGATCAGGTGACTGAGAAACCACTGTTGTGTTCGTTTGTGCAAATATCCATACTGTTCACACAGTGGCACAATCACCTGATGTGCACTTTGCAGGGCCTGCTCCTGTCATTAAGCGACACGTGGATATACCTCTGATGGTTCTGGAGGCTGGAAGTCTACAATCAAGTCACCAACAGCTTTGGCTCCTGGTAAGGATATTCTTTGTGGTTGCAGACAGCAGCCTACTTCCAGTATCCTCACATGATGGAGACAGAGGGCACTGGACTTTCTTCTTTTTGACATAAAGACACTAATTCATCTTGAGATTCCACCCTCAAGACTACATGCAACCCTAATCACCTCCCAACAGCCCAACAGTGAACACCAGCACAGTGGCAGCTTGGGCTGCGACACAGGAGTATGGGAGTATACATACAGGCTGCCCCATCTTTTTCTACACAGAACCCACTAAAAACCACTATGCAGGGTCCAGGCCCCACTCTGGGTCTGCTGAGATGGCCTGGAGGATGCACTGTGAGAGAGGCACACCGGTCTCCACCAGGTCTCCCCTCACCCCACCTTCTGTGGCACTAGGTGCCTTTCACAGAGGAGGTTGTCGATAAATTTCTGGAGTGTGTGAACTCATCTCTATGTGACCTGCAAGAAAACAATGGGCTGCAGACAGGGCCTCTTCAATCCAGCATCCCCAAATGGCTAGCCCTGTCATGAAAGGTGTTGTGGAAAAAGAAAGTCAAGAAACTGACGCCATGTATCACACTTCTGAGCCTTGGCAGGAGAGAGGAAGGTTAGTCAAATCCTGGAAGTGAAGCTTGCCAGGGAACGTCACCAGAAAGAGAAGGAAAGGATTCCCTTCTCATGAGTCAGGTAGCGCAACTGTGGACCCTTGAGACATGAATGACCAAGTCACTTACTATGACAAAATTATTTTTCATCAAAGTTGGAGAGATTAAAAAATTGGGAAAAAAATATGAATATATGACTGTGATTGATCTGAAATTCAGGTTTCAGGTATGTTTATGATGTTTAAAAACAACTTGCAGGACATGCTCTTGGGGACCAGTCAAATCGCTACAGAGCCCTCGCTACTGAGTCTACTGGGTCTAAACACCCATCTCTTAGCTTTGCCAGGTTGTTTGCTACCCATGACAGCTGCTGCATCCTGCAGGGTGACATTTCTCACAGCTGCCACCTTACTGGTTGCATAGAGCACATCCACCTAGCTTCTGAGAGGTGGGTGGGTTTGCAAGTTTTCTGGGTCAAGTCACAGGAATTAGGGGCAAAGAGAAAAGTCTACCTCTGGGGAGGAGAATGGCTAGGGGCAGATTGTGGGTCTAATGGCTGGGCGAGGGGCGGGGTGGTACACAGGTTCTCATCTCACTTGCCAGATTTGATCAACTGGTAAGTGGCAGCCTGGAGTGCTGTGCTGAAAAGAATTTGTGAGTACACTTAAGCTCATGAAAAGACTGCCACAGTGGATCAGAGATGTTCACTTGGAGGGGGCCGTGGTGTGGAGCGCAGGTGCTTGACATCCCTAGGCTAAAAGAATCACACATCTGCACTATGTTTTTTGCAGTACTGAAGTACTTTATCTATATACCTTATTAAGCTTATACCCACATCATTTTCTAGGTCAAGCTTATTTCCTGTGCTTCCAAGATATGAGCAGTAAGACTCAAGAAGTTTAGATGATTTTAAAAAGATAACAAAACAAGTAATTGGAAGTGACATGAGTCAATGCTGGAGTTCCTGACCACCAGTGCAGTCAGCTGTCTGGATCCACATCTGTGCATTCAACCAGCTGAGCACTGAAAATATTTAGGGAAAAATGTATCTGTACTGACTATGCACAGACTTGGTTGTTCTTGTCCAATGTGTAACAACTATTTAAGCAGCAGTTGCATTGTCTAGGCAATCTGGAGATGATGTTAGGTATACAGGAGGATGCACATGGCTATATGCATACATTTATACAATGGACTTGAGCATTCATGGATTTTGGAATCCACAGGGGTCCTACGACCAATCCCCTGCAGACACCCAGGTTCCTATACTCCTCCCCATACCACCAGTTTCCATTTCTGACAAGATAGGATTCTTCTTTCCCTCACTGGTTGAATATTACTGGGGGAAAAACTTCAAGGTTGGGCATTTGCCCTAAATAACAACCCCCAGTGTAGAACGTGAGAGGTGACAAACTAAGTCTAAACATGACTTTGAAAATTATACATTATTAGATAAATTCTGATTATTGTTAATGAAAGTATCCATTGCATCAGAGACGGAGAGTGCTAACAGGCTGACGTGAAAAGCTGGTCTAGTGTTCACAACAGTTCAAGAAACAAATTCCTGACCCATCATCCTGCACTGGGAAACCTTGTCCTTCCCGTCTCCCGCCTGTCTATGATTCTCCATCCCACAATCCTCACATAGCCTAGAACAATGTCACCCAGCGCAGTCAGAGCCCGGCACAAGGAGTGCTGAACCCTGGTTAAGAGATTTGGCTAAGCAGGTCAATTAATCCCAAGGTCAAAAAACTAATTTATTCACCAGAGAAGTGGATCCCAAGCAGCCTGCCTTCAGCCTCTGCTTCCTGCCTTGCTGCACAGTCCAAAGAAGCCCGAGAATGCCCACATTGTGTCCCACACCGCCAGCGAGATGGGCACAATTCTGCATGGCGTTCTAGTTCTTGGTTACAAAGTCAGTGATGGATATGTGTTCACGGGTCATTACTCATCTTTTATGTTGTCACCGTGGTTTGCAACCCACTCTCCCTTCCCAGGGCTGCCTTTCTGCTCTTTGCATATGGAGACAGTTTTTCTAATTGCACGGGCTTGATAATCTGCCTCTCTGAAACCTTTCTTCAGTGTCATTGGCCTTCGATTTTTTGTTACGCTTCGATTTAGCTAGGCTACTTATGCATCACGTTCATTAATTCCAAAACAGTTCTCAATTTGTCTCTTTCAAAAAAAAAATACATACCCATAGATACACACACACACACTGCTGCCGCACTCAGGAGTTGGAACCAGCTCAGGAGACACAAGAAGGTATCTCAGCACTCAGCATTAAATCTTATGAATAGTGAAAAATCTACCACTAAAAAATCCGGAAGGGGTCAATCAATAAAAATAACTAAATAATGGATGGTGTTATATTAGGTTAAAGTATAACATATGATATTCATTAGCCCTTCAAACAATATCGCTTGAGTTAAACTGCATCTCTCAAATGAGCATTTCTAGTGTTAATTCAAAAGGCAATAGCAGTCACCCAGGGGATGATTTTAGTGTTTTATGCTTTTGCTGTGGTGGTGGTGTTTATAGAAAGGTTAGCAGGGCAATAAGGATCATATTTAGGAAGGAAGCTTTTTGACAGCTAAGGCAGTGAATGACCATCAAGTCATCTGCCTCCACCGAAGCATCAGCTGGCTGGGAAGGAGCTGGCACGCTGGGAGATTTCCTGGGTCGTAAGGAAGGACTTGCCCTGTTCTAAATAAATAAGTAAAGCCCTGAACAGGTCCTTGCCAGAACTTGGTGTCTGTATTGCATTGGGCTCTGTACTGCTCTCAGATGCTGCTTTGTCTGGTCACAGGGGTGGTGCATATGGGCATCCTACCCAGGCGTCTGGAAGCAGTGCAGTGGGCAGAACCCACAGGCTGTGGACTCAGAGCCCCTCCTCTGCATCCCTGCGGCACCCATCACCAGCTGGGTATCCCTGGGCAACTGTTGGACCTGACCAGTCTCGCCTTCCTCACCTGCGAAAGGGAGACAGGATAATCACTTACACGCTGGATACCAGGAAGTCCACAGAGCATCTATCTCACCCTAATCTGGAAATGGTTGACTGAATTTAGATTTCTTTCATTTACTGCTATCTGGCAAATAAAAAAAATGGAGTGGGCTGTGATTCTTGGGAGCAGGGGCTGCACCTCTCTCCTCCTTGTGCCCTGAGTGCCTGACACAGAGGAAGCACTCAGGAGCCTTGCTGCACCCACCTGGCTGGTCTCCACCCCACCCTGCTTTCCATTCTGCCCAAAGCACATGAATACGGTTCCCCAAGAGATCAGCATGGTGCCCCTGCTGTGGCTTATCCCCTGCTCAGCATACTTGTCCTGGGTCCAGAATGCTCTCCTCTTCCTACTCACCTGGTCCCATCCCCTTAGAGCCACCTAGAGTGCGTCTCTGGGTCCACACCACCCTTCTGTCCTTGACCCCGCCCCCGTGCCCATCTAGCTGGTCCACCAAGGTACCTCAGTCACTCCCTGCTCCATGTTACCACTGCCTCTTGCTCCTACCTGGAGCAACATAATGATTATTTACTTAATCGTAATGACTATTTCCAGGAGCTCACCTGTGCAGGCTAGCTCCTGGAAAGCAAGGGTTGAGCCTTATTTTGTTTGACTGTGCTTCCATAAAGGCTGGCAAAGGAACAGAACAATAACAACACAGCAAGAAGAATAGGTAATGCGCCGGTGGCACTAACTACCCAGCCTCAGACAGTAGAGAAAAGAATATTTGTTTCATCCTCCCAATAACCCCATTACTTAAATACTCTTATTATTTCTGTTTTACAAATGTGAGGTATTAACACAGACAGGCTAAGAACTTGCCCAAGAGTCCTGAGTTTCTCTCCAACAGGGAGGTATAGAGAGCACTCTGGTTAAGGGCCTGACCTCTGGAGTCAAAAGGACCCGACTGAAATACCTCCTTTGAGCACTTACAAGCTGTGTGACTGGGGTAACCATGTGGGCTGGCTCACCCAACTCCTTCCAACACCCTTCTCTCTAACCATTGTCTATTAAGGAGACAAAAGTAAAATACTGGAATCCTGCTTCCCTTTCAGCTAGGGTTGGTCATGCACTGGCTGGTGGCAAAGGAGACACAGATGAACATTCCTGGGAAGGTTTTCTTCCTTAAAAAGACAAAGTCTCACAGTTTGAAGTCTTTTAACCTTCTAACAATTGCTCTCCTCCTTTTTCTCCCCTTCCTTCTGACTTGGCAACAAGATGAGCAAACTGGAGCTACAGCAGCTACTTTGAATTCATGAAGAACAGAAACTTCACATCAAGTATGTTGTAGCAGAATGTCAGAAGAATATTGGGTTCTTGATGGCTCTCCTGAGCAGCTTCACCAGCATTAGCCTGTTCTCACTGTGGACTTCTCATTATATAATAAAAATAAACATCTTGTGGAGGTCACTTGTAGTTATGTTATTCACAACCAAGCACATGGATACAGAGACTTAACATCAGTCCCTCAGATGTCAAATGGAGGTAATAATAGTATCCACGTCCTCTTGTAGTGTTCTGAGGATTAAATGATAATGCTTTTAAAGCTCTTAGCTCAGTTTCTGGCACAGTAAGAGCTTACTGAGTATTTATTATCCTTATTCTTACAAGTCAATGAGAGACTTAACACTCAGGAACTCCAATGCCCAGTTTCCTTTTCTCTACAATCAGTCTTCCAAAGACACCTCTCTGTCTTTTACTTGGGTAAATTAGCCATCATTCCCTGTGGCTTTTGAAGAAAGCCTCTAAATTTCCTTAAGTTGTTTGATGTTTGAGCAATCCCTGAGCTGTGCAGAGGGCAGGAAAAATTACCCACATCTACCTATGAAACTGGAGACCCAGAGCTGTAAAGGGATTGCTCCGGGTCACTCAGCTCATTTTATTCTAAGTTTTATGGAAGTTGGAATACAGTTCATTCTTCCTACCTTGTTCTTCACTGCCCTGCTTGATCAGCCTCCACCCACTTCTTAGCAGCCTCCCTCCCTCCCTCCCTTCCCTCTGTTCCTGAAATATGCCACACCCTTTCTGCCTTCAAGCCTTTGCATCTGCCAGCTGTTCTGCCTGCCTGGGACTCTGTCACCTTGTCCCTCATAGGACTATTCTCCTCCCCATCCCCAGTCTCCGGAGTACCCTGGATCAGGAGCTCTAAGTCAACTCCCCAATTCTTCTCCTCGCATCTGTAATGATCTACTCACTTGCTCATCTGTTTCTTTGTTCACTGACTGACTGGCTGGCATTAAAGCCTCCATAAGGCAGGACTTTCTGTTCTGCTTACCACCATCATCCTAAGACTACATGGAGGGAAAGGAGGAGGAACTGAACTCCAGGGAAAATCTAACCTTCGTACCCAAACAGACCTGGGTTCAAACCCAGCTTTGACCTGTAACAACATCAAGTAACACAACTCACTTCCTGGTTCAGGTTCTGGGTATCCTGCCTCTTACAGGAGAATGAGCACTCCCCTAGGGTTGTCAGCATGCCATGCGATAGTGTGTGAAGCATGTAGCCCCTGCCTGGCATATAAGTGCCTAATAAATGCTTGTTCCTTCCCCTTCCATTTCTCCTCTTGCTAGCATTGCCTGTAGTAGCACAGAGCTCCGCAGTCTGTGTGCAACCAACCAATTAACACAGATAAGAAGAAAAGAATGGAATGAAATTCTCAGGGATCAGCAGGTTCTGCCCCTCACAAAGCTGCCCCAGCTCCCTGTGGGCGGTGGTACGTTGATTTATCTGGAGATTGCAGACGGCATTAGTACCTACTACATAGTGTTGCGGCCTGGATTAAATAAATTAATATGTATTAACTGCTTACAACAGTTCCTGGCACATATGAAACTCTCAGTAAATGTTTATTATTATAATCAGCGTCTGTGAGGACCAGTCCAAAATCATACTATACTTTCTGTTATCAGTGAACATCTCCTCCAAAACACACTCAAATCCATCTCTGCCATCGTGCCTGTCCTAATACCTTATATAGCCACGTGTGAATCAGGGGTGGGAGAAGACAGTGAATGAGCTGCGAGAGTGGGTGAGGCAGGCGGACAGGGGAAAGAGGACCCCAGAACTTGGCCTCCCACCCCCTCAGAGTATGGAAACCAGGCTCAGAGAAGCATCTCAGCAGGTGGCTGGGAGCTATGGTTTCTCCAAGGTGACATAGCCCTGGGAAGAGAGAAGAGCCTGACACTGTTGTCATCTAAGACTCTGAGACCTGAGCTCAGGACTGAGGATGCACAGGCAGCAAAGGCACCCACTTGGGAATCCAGCCCTGGCTCTCCACTCACACAACACGGTCCCTCCGGGACCACTCAGCCTTTTCCCTCCTGTGCAAGTAAAGCTGGTCGCTCTTCCCTCCCACATCCCTGGGCGGATGCCCGGCACCATCACTTATACACAGCGAGCACTTCACTCGAGGCAGATTGATAGTAATAATCGCAGTAGCAGACTCGCAGGATACACTCCAAGCCAGGGTGTGCTGCACACGTGTGAATTGACTTAGTTCACAAACAACTCTGTGAGGGAGGTGCAAAATAATAATAATGACAACATCATTGCAAACTTGAATGGCCCTTGCCACCCGGCAAGTGGTGTTTTCCGATTTCTCTACAGAAACTCTTATTTGCAACCACCCTGTGAACTAAGTACTCTGGAGGTCCCCACCACACAGATGAGGAACTAGACGTTGCACTGCTGAGTCTGCTGACAGTCACCTGGCAATAACTGCAGAGCCAGGCTTCCAGGGTACCTTTCAAGGGATAGTTTCCTGAAATCCTAAAGAAACTCAAAGAATTGTGTTGTTGTTGTTATTTAATATTTAAATAGGGAAACTGAGACTCAGAAATGTGAAATGCCACAGAAACTAGAACAATATCCATTTCTTTCTGGAATTGATAATCAGCTCTGTCTCCTTTTGATTCATGGTCCTGAACTACGTCCATCCACACCACAGTCCCCCAATAGTCATTTGATAAGTTAGTAGAAATATGGTCTAACTATTTCTCTAACCTGGGGTGGAATGTGTAAATGTGTCAACTTAAGAATTCAAGACCTTCCCAGATTTCTCCTGGAGACAAGCGAATCTGGCTATGTGGGACCTAGATAATTTCAAAAGAAAATAAGGACAGTGTTTAAAAGCAACTTCATGTGTCCTGATAATTAAAAGAACAAAATACATTTGACCCGAAATGGGATGCAGTTTGAACAAAAATGGGTCTTCAATCATTTGGAAATGCTAACATGCCGACTGCCTGATTAAACACAATTTGTATTGTCAATAAAAAATGCAAATGACTATTTTACTGGCAAATACAGCATTAGACTTTGCTTGATATGAGGATTAAATTGCATTTCGAGAACAATTCAGGAGGTCAAATTATAAATGAACAGCCCCTTCCATGGTCCTTAGGTTCTGGAGGCCAGGAGAGGAAATACAATAACAAAAATAATTGCCTGCCACTGTGCGCCATTTCAGTTAAAATAAAATCCATGCCAGTTTTGTGTAGTGGAGAATAATATTTAAGCCCCCAAATGGGTCCTGCAATTTAGTGCATAATTCCTTGGAATTTACATGGCACGCTCGCACTCATCTGAATCAACTGATAAACTCTCTTTTATTTGTATTAAAGAAAATGGGGATTAAAAGGTCAAGAATCCACATCGTGTAGATACGGAAAGCATGGGCACCATTTTAAAACCTTTTAGTCAATCTGGCCCAGAGCTAAATCAAGTATGCAGGAATTATGTTTGACTGCAAATATTCCCTGGTTACAAATAGGAATAAGACATGCATTTTGAAGCCCACACTAAAATATGGAACCACAGATGTTGCTTTTGAGCATCTTTATTTCTGAAATTACAAATAATCGTTGTTGGCATCTGCAAGTGGAAAAACTAAAAAAGCAAAGAAATACCTCATCACTGCATTATGATGCGGTAAACCTCAGGATGGCAGGCAGCCGGCACGACAGCCACACAGTTGTGCATTTACATTCAGACCTGCACGTGTCATTTTGGTTAAACATCATTGCCCAATTTCCCAAATTTCCCCTTGTTATTTTCTCCTCCACATTTTGCACATTAACTCCACGTTAGACAAGTTTATACAACCCCTAATACCTTGTTATAGCGATTGTCTTTTTCTTTCTGAAAGCCTGAATGGGCTTTTAAAGCTGTTGGTAAACATGACTAATCTAAGAAGAAATTAAAGAGACACTCTGACTGCATGGGATGAGTCAACAGAGAACCCAACAGGAGGATCTGGTTTAGTTGAAACTGTTTGGCATTTAGGTGAAATTTGAATTCAGAAAACACTGGAATTAAAACAAGTACTGGAGATGGGTGTGATGAAGCTCAGATGGGCTACTGGTTTGGGGTGCTTCTTGACAACATTCCTGGAATGCACGAGATGCATGTTCCAGGGGTTGCAGTGTTGGTCACTGGGTGTCAAGCGCCTCTCTCTGCACACACATTAACTCTGCTAATTCATACGGTAACCCTTGCAGGTGGTTCTCTCACCATTTCCTTTTACAATTCAGGCTTGGCGGGGCTGAGCAAGGTGTCCATGTTCCACAGTTAGGAGGGTTGGAGACAGTCTGGCTTCTGAGTCCTGGCTCTTGATCACAACCATATCCTGCCACTGAAAAGTCTCCAGGTGTTACCTCTCAAGATCTATTCTGCTGATTATAGGATTCATTATTTATAGGGGCACTTAAGTATGCAAATAGATTTTACTTCCCTATTTTCTTCTTCTCTTTTCAGTCCCTCTCCATCCCCCTTCCCCATTGCATTTTTTTGTGTCCCATCCAGAAAGACAGTTTTGAAATCTACATGGCGCACTCCCACTCATCTGGAAGAACCTAAATCCTGTAGCATAATTAGGAAAACAAAGACCCCTTGCTCATTTTAGATGGTAGCTATGGCGTGCGTGTGTCTTCTGTATTTGTCCTTCTTTTCCCATTTAAATCTTCTTCTTGCATTGACCATTCTCCATATCCCTCTCCCAGCCTGAGTCCAAGCTTCTAGACACAGACTAAAATTTTTTTAAATTTCTGTTCAAACTTTGGAAATATATTGACATCTAATATGCATAACCTTATACAGGCAGATGGCCCAGTTAAACACATATATGGTACCTATTTCTGCTTAGCAGTAGACAGTAGGATGGAGCCCCAGCTACGTCATAACTCTTCACAGAATTATTGTTCAGGGTGTGAATGTGGAAAACTGCAGTCTTGTAAATATGAATCTGTGTGCCAGTCATAACTATTATGGGCCAGGCTCTATGGGCAATGACCAAACAGACTCCATTTTACCCTGAGACTCCTTGTCATGTAGGAAATGCTTCTCCCATGGGAACACCCTGCCTCTGTACCCATCAAGAGTTGCTTAGCACAGCATGTTTGGCAACACAAAATGGCAATTATTATATAATGTAAAACTGTTCTCTTTTTGGTTCCTATTTTTCTTGGACAATGTACCCTGTCAGAGAATGACTATCTAGATGTTAGTAACCATTCTTTAACTTGTACCTGACTAAGGTTCTTTTGACCCACTTTCCCTTCTGCTTATGATTTTAGATCTCATGATGTTAGTTTGTAGTTTTGAATCATAGCAACAGCCACTTGTGATTAATGTACCAACATGCTTAACTTATGGTATTATAACCCCTGCAACACTACACTCAGGGCTGTCCTCCCAGTAGCCATTTTGGGTGTTGTGTGAGACACTCAGCCAACTGGCTAGAAGAGACTCTCAAATTTGAACTTCCCAGTAGTGATCCTTTGTTCTTAGGTTGTGCCCCACAACAACGGCCCCACCCTGATAGGCTCAGAGAAATTAGGGAAGTCATTTCAGCTATTATTTCAATGATAAAAATTAGGAATTCCTGTTTATTGAAAGGAATAAGTGAGACAATATATGTGCAAGAACTTTATGAACTCTAAATGTTTAGAAGCAACATTATCTTGGTGAAGTTATTTTTCCTTTTAAAAATGTGTTGCTTACTGACACAATAATTGTTCATATGTATGGGGTATAGTATGATAGGTGAATATATGATACAATTTACCATCAATGAGTAATCAGCATATCTCTGACATTTACCATGTCACTGCAGTGGAAACATTCAAAATCCTCTCTTCTGGCTATCTGGAGCACACATTTTTATTAACTATAGCACCCTACTGTGCAATAGAGCATGGGAATTTATTCCTACTCTCTGTAACTTTGTATTCAGTGTTCACTGTCTTCCCACCCTCCCATCCCCTAACTTTCCCTGTCTCTGCTATCCAGGATTGTATTTTCTTCTTCTATGAGATTGACATTTTTAGATCCTACATATGCGTGAGATCATGGTATTTGTCTTTCTAAGTCTGGCTTATTTCACTTAATATATTATCTTCTAGGCTCATACATGTCACTACAAATGATAGGGTTTCTTTTCTTCATAGCTGAGTTATACACATACACACACACACACACACACACACACACACACACATCGCATGTTCTTTATTCATTTTATTCATTCATCCACTGATGGACCCTTAGGTGAGTCCTGCATTTTGGTTATTGTGAATAGTGCTATGATAAACATGGGGGTGCAGGTGTCTCTTCAACACACTGATTTCATCTAGTAGTGGTATCTACTTACCTTATTCAAGCCCCTCATCTCAGATACAGCCTGATACCCTGCCCAGCTCAGGACCTGCCCCTGACATATTGCTTCTGTGCCCATCTCCTTCTCACTGTCTTAGAAAAAAGAATGGGACTTCTTTCTTTAAAGGTTTTAAAAAATTTTTCAATGCCTTTGACCTAGTAGTCTGTTAGGTTCTCATTACTAACATGCTCCTTCTATGAGTACACTTAAGAACGTAATATGGGACAGAGGAGACGAGGTGAGGCGGGGGATCTCAGGGGGCACTTTAATGGGACTGGTATTTTGAGGTAGTAATATTCTCGTTTCTTAAACGTCACCTTTTAATCAAAACCCAATCTCTATTTGCTGAGCACACATACGAGCAACTGTGGTTTTAACATTCTTCAAGGACTATGATTAGAAACACATGTTGGATTTAAAAATTAAGATATGATCCCTTATCATAGCCCTTATAATCTAGGTATGACAAAATGGCATTTTACACCATAAGGTTTGGCATCAACAAAAGGTTTTTGTGTTTAAGCCATAGATATGTTACTTTGAAGCAATAGCTAATTAATTTTCAGGCCAACACCAGAGAAATGGTGCCCTGGACATGGTGCTTTGTAAACATGATAGAGACCTAGCAGCATCTAACATGGTTTGGACACATTCATAGGATTCATTTCGGGATAGAACTGTCTGACACTCATCACACAGTTCAGTAGATTTCAGGGAGCAGAGGCAAAATCCAGGTACCCTTCAAGTTACCCTAAGTCAAAGAGAAATTGCAAAGCAGACATTGTTAAAAGTTTACTCTCATTGAGTTCATGTGAAAAAGGGAAGGAGAGGCACCAGGGCCCCATGTAGATGACAGGAGCACCTCTCCAGAAAGAGGAAGCACCTAATGAATGCATATTTCCAACCCTGGAAATCCTGACAATGATATAAGGCAAATTAATGCATGCACATGAGTTCATTCTTTTTGATTACATTTTAAAGCATGCACCTAGTGTCAGTTTGCATGTGTTCTGCATTGCAAAATAAACAGCATGGATCTATGGAGGAGAATGCAGGGAAGACCCACCTGCTGCCAGCCCAGAAACTCCACATCAGAATGTCACGGCCAGCACAGTCTGTCTATCAGATACAAAGTACTTGAATTAATTGGGCAGCCATCTGCATTGATTGGAGCAGCTACCGTGGAAACTTATCACTGTTGCCATTTGCTGGGATACGAGAAGACACCATCACATTTACTTCAATTCCTTTGGAGGCTAAAGGACGCAAGATATCTTTGGCTAGTGGGTTCAGCACGCAACCACAGGTGACATTCATTGAGCATCAGTCTGCACCTGAACCCGTCCTAGATGCACACAGTGTCCTTTCTTCCTTATAATCAACTTTGCACGATGAGGAAGCAGAAGTACAGGTCTGCACAGGCGAGGAAGGTTTCACAGTAAACTAGCCAGCTGACATGGGCGCCTTTGTCCTATGCTAGCTGAAGGACCCTTTGGCCAAAGTCCTGCGCTGGCACCTGCTTCCTTCATCTCTTTTAATCTTCCCTGCAGGTGTGGATGGTGGGCCAGTGACCCAGGAAATGGAGGCTGTGGGAAGCTGGTGAATTCGTCTGGGAAGTGTTAGCACTGGGTCTCAACTGGCAGTTGACTTCCACAGCTTTTACTATGCCCAGGTGCTGTCCCAAGAACAGGTGCCGCTGGTGACCTCGGCTCTCCCTGCATCTCACAGATCAGGCATGAAATTCAACTCTTGCCTGAAGTTGCAGGGCTGGTCTGTGGCAGAGCGGAGATTCCCAGGGCAGTCTGATCTCAGAGGCCATGCTCTGACCCCACACAGCCTCTCCACGTGGGGGTTCCCGAATCCAGATGGCCTACTCGTCCCTCCACCCCAGCTCCTCTGTGCACTCAAATCCAACTCAGTCTGCCTGTTCATCATCCCCCAACAGGAAGAAGCTGGGAGATCATCTAGCACAAACCTTGGCTTTAGTGCTAAGCGAACAAACCACAGAACTTCTTTTTGTGCACTATGAATTTTTCACCTGTCCATCCCATGCCCATAAACACCTGTACAATCAGACAATTAATACCACATTATTATCAGAAACTCATTTAAGTAAACAAGGGGAGATGCCTTTGGACCCTTCAGGTTCTACCCCTCTGACCGTGGTTTGTTATTCAAACGCCAAGGATTGATATGCATATGGAATAAGAGGTCCCAATGCAAACAGAGACAGACAGACAGAAAACTATTTTCCTTTTTCTCTCAACTGTTAGAGTCTCAATTAGATTAAGCCCTCTTTAAAATATGAAAACAGATCTCATCTGCTATTTCTAATCTCAGCATTTCCCAGACTTGAGGGTACAAAGGTCTGAGAAAATATTATCATCAAAAATCCACCAAAAAGGAATGTTCTCCACCCATGCAATGGTCAAGCAGGTTTCAGGAATGCTGCACGTAAGAACCCCCTTTGATGTTCTAGAAAGCAGACCATGTGAGGAAGCCCTTAAGAAGCTCTCGGGTAATGCAGCTATCAAACACAGTTCAATGCTGGCCATTGTTCACTAAGAACATTCTCTAGTGTTTTGTGCCAGACATTACTCCAAATATGATAATGACACTTATTATTGGGCATTATTCCTTGACTCACTTCATTTTATCTTGACAATGGTCTTATGAGGCAGGTAAAGCTATTATACCTATTTTCACGTAAGGGAATTGAGGCAGGGTTAACTTTCTTATTCATATGTAGTTTGCCCCAACTTTCTGGAACAACCCAGGAGTTCCTAGAGTGGACCCTGCTCTTTCTCACTCGCTGCCTTTGCCATAGGTTAATTCCTCTGCCTAAGTTTCCTTTTCAACTCGCTTCACCTGGCTGATTCCTAATCTCCCTTTGATTCTCTTCTCCCCAAGGTCTTTTTAGCACCCTCCCTCCAAGACAGATTTGCAGCCCCTTTGCCTCACCCCCTGCTACTCTTCCCATCCTGGATTGAAGGGATGATTTCAATGTGTCTGCCTCTGCATCAAACTCAGAGCTCTTTTATGGAAAGGGCCAGCTTTGATTATCTCTTTATCTCTGGTGCTGGACAAAGCCCTTGGCACACAGTGGGTGCTCAATAAAAGCTTGCCAAGGTGGGGGAACTCCCTACTTTAAAACACAACCATGTTTTGCAGGAAGACCAAGTTCAAGGATGACATTCGTAACACCAGCTCTGACAGGTCCCTCCAATGTCAACCGCTGTGTGGGCACATCAGACAGCAATCATTTATCTTCACAAAAGTCTTTCCCACCTTTGGAAATATTATCCCCCATTTACAAAGTGGCAAACTGAGGCTCAGGCAGGATGATTAACCTGCCACAATTCACAAGGCCAGTCAAAGGCAGACACAACACACAAACCCAAGACAATCCAATTCTGAAGTTCTGACTGCTCACAGGCTCTGCTCTGTGCGGCCACCGTGCAGTTTGCACAGCTGATGCTTTTGTGTAGCTGGAGCACTGAGATCTCCTCTAGAGCCTCATTCTCCCAAGAACACTGCCCAGCTCCTTTCCTAACTGTTAAAGGAAATGAGCTGAGATAGCCTTCAGCTATGCCGTCGTGGTGGTGGTTGGAGAAATTAATCCTGTGCCGTTCTGCATTTGCTGCTTGTGAATCAAACTGTGAAAGCTAATTTAAAAACTTTCACACTTGGTTTGAATGAGGACTGTCAGCGCTTGGGGAATGCTAAATTGTACACAATTAGCTCAAACAGTGTTAGCTTAGGCATACCCAGCAGCCTCCCCAAAAAGAAGGCTCCCATGGTTGCCCCAATGAACCAAGGGAAGGGTTACCGAGAAGGTTCTGGCAAAAGGAAGTGGAGATATGAAAGCAGTTGGTGATGGGATAGTGCGTTGGCACCTCAGTCCTGGTGTACAATTTCATTGAGAAGGACTCTTCCCAGAGCAACCAGCCTCCCTGAGCTCACGGACAGGGACACCCAGACAACAGGCTCCTGGCTGTGAGCTCTGTGGCCTAGGGTGAGCTACCTAAGTCATGGAAGCCTTCAGTTTGTCATCTGAAAGATAGGGTGAACATCAGTCATCATAAAGCTTTGTCAGAGCAGGGCATGTACAGAACACCTTGGCTTAGTGTCTCCACGCAGCACAAGCCAGTCAACATTTGCTATTATGATTATGCGGTCACATTCCCCCCAAATACAGTATGCTCTCCTGAGGGTGGAGACTGCAGTAGTCTTCTTTACCTTGAAGTTCCTGGCACATTTGCATAATCCTCCAGCCCAATGTTCTTCATGATGACCAACATCACTTTTTTTTTTATAACAGTAATAATACACTATGGGTCATCTGTCTTGCCAGTGCTTTGGTAGGGAATGATAGAAGGAACACTGGGCCATTCCTGGGGACCTGGTCCCACCCTGGTTCTGCCCTTTCCTATGGGCCTGCACCAACATTCACTGTCCTTGCCTAGTGCCTAGCAAATAACCCACCTCTGGTAATTGGTTTTGGATGAATAAATAACATAACTGAGCCTCCATTTTTTTTTTTAATTTGGCAAATGAAAATAATAATCACTGCCCTAGAGAAAGCAGATATGAAGGTTACTCTGTAAAGAGAAAATGAAGCACTATATCAGGGCAAAGTTGATGAGAAGAAAGTAAGATAGAAAAGTCACTGGTTCCTCTCTGGGCTCATCATTACCGGTGTGCCTGTGTCTTAGCAATGCCACCTGTTTGGGACTGTTCCTGCTGCTGAATCATTAGAGCTTATATCTATGCAATGTCTAGTGCCCAATCATCTGACTAGGAAACAATCTTTCATAACTACCATAGGGGGAAAAAAGATTTAATAAAGGAATTTTAATAACTGCAGTTTAATTTTAAGGCAAAAATAACTGTAATTACTTGGAGCCTTCATAACATTTAAAATCTGATTAGAATGTACCATCGTTTATGAGCTGAGATGGATCTCATGTTTCATAGCTCTGCAATTACTGTTGGTGTCCGTGCATGCAGGAAACCCTGGATCACGTCTTCCTCACACTTGCAGGGTACTCCAAAGCCCCCACATCGAGGGCAATCATAACACACAACAGACACAAGAGGGACAATGGCATTTGCAGCTGTTGACTCATGACTGGGTGTCAGGAACCAGTAGGCATTTTAGAAACATGAACAATGTCAATATGATCATTATCGTTTAAAAAAAATGACAACTTTGAGGCTGAAGCAAGTGAGTCACTGGCCCCAGGTCACAGGGCTTAGAAGTGAAAAAGGTAAGACTGGAACCTTAGCTGCTTGGCTCCAGAAGCTGCAATCTCGAGCTAACTGGGCAGATAATCTCCAAATTGTGGCTTCGCCATTGGTATACCCCACTGGTAGTGGGGGTAGGGGGTGGAGGAAGGAGAAGCAGGAGGAACCTATGTGCCAGTTAACATTTCAGGTTCAACTACCTTCACAGGTCAGAGCTTGAAGGCTTCCATGTATTCCAATTGAAGGATGTTACTCACATATTTTGATGTAAAAACAATTAGCATTTTTAAATGTTCATCCTTTTAATAAACACTTAGTGACTAAGTATTCATCAGGGAGAATTTCCAGACACCCCACATAAAACTGATTGCCCCCATTTCTCATCTCCACTTGGCTCTTCTTTGTATGTTTCACTTCATTAAAATACACACACAGATGCACATATATACATTTGTCTATACACTGCCTTTTAGTCATTTACTGCCATCTCAATATACGCACAGTGGAAGCTGTCTTTGGACAGGGACTTCTGATCTATTTTGCCACTGCTTCTCCATAGAACCTCGGTGTCTAGAATTACAGGAAGACATCTGAAGTATTTGTTCAATGAATGAATGAATTAAAAGCTGGGGTTACAGCAGTGTAAACAGATGGACCAATTTTCTGACCCACTTGGCAAGCTCTCAAGATGTGCTGATGTTCTTAAGTCTCTCTGCTCCAGACTATCCGAATCTCGCATCCACCCTTTCAGCTCTTCATTCAATCATATCAGAAGCATTTATTAAATGCCTGTGGAGCTGTGCTGTTTCAGATGCTTGGACTCCAGTTGTGAACAACACATGTGAAATCCACAGAGCTTACACTCTGATTGGGAAAACCAGCAAATAGATAAACCACATCCCTCCCATGACATTTGGGTATCAGTAAGAGTTAGGACTTTAATCAGGGTAAGGACAGAGAGTGAAGGGATGAGGCAGGGTGAAGAGGGGCCAATTTAGTTTAAGGTCAGGGAAGGGCCCTCTGAGAAGGTGAAGCTGAACAAATACAGGTCAGAATCACCAGGAGAGGACTTGGGGTCACCAAGACTGTGGTCACATCCAGCCCCAACTGTCTCATCTTCATCCTCAGCTTTCTCACCTGGTACCGGGAAAAGAGTCCTCCTTGGCCTTCCCACCCTGCAAGTCAGGTCTGCTCTGAGGTCCCCCACTCTTCTCACCCAGGAGATGAAGGGGTCGCACTACATGATTTCTGTGATCCCTTCCTGTTCTAATTTGCTCAGATTTCACTAATGCAATGGTGACTTCTAAACACGAATTTGCTGCAGGAGTGTCTGAGATAATGGGCAGCATGTGGTGGCTTCCATCATCCTTCCAATAATTCGCTTTGGTCCCGGAGTTCAGTGCCACCAGCGCCACAGCAGTCTCAGCTTCGTTTTTATTTAAGTGGCTTCAAAATCTCACTGAAAATGTAACTGGAATGGTAATTTCATTCCTAGAGATGTTTTGTTGTCTAAGCCATAATTTAAATGCCCATCCTAAATTCTGCTAATTATCAGCACTAATGAAAGACTAAAATGGCATAGCTAAACCAAAGGCCTGTTCTAATTTGGTTTTCGGCTCTATTGCAGGAGTTTTTAAATCAGCAGATTTGCCTTCCCAATCTTATTGTCACCGAGTTACTGCCGGTAGAAGAGATGTAGGAGAGGGGAGGGGCTTGCGACACCGTAGTCCACAAATGATATTCAGGTTCAGTGATCATCCACTGTCAGACACATTAAATTTATTTTTAGTTTTTTTAATTTGTTCCAATTAGTTATATGTGACAGTAGAATGCATTTAAATATTTTGATAGATCATACATAAATGGAGCACAATCTCTCATTTTTCTGATTGTTCATATTGTGGGATCACATCAGTCATGTAGACATATATGTACATGAGGTAATGATGTCTGTTTCACTCTACTATCCTTCCTACCCCCATGCCCCTTCCCCTCCCTTCAATCCCCTCTACCTAATCTAAAGGAACTCTATTCTTCCCTAGACCCCGGCCATGGTGAATTAGCATCAATTAAGAAAATTCCAAATCCTTTCTGGGCTTCCATGGGTAAACTAGGAACATATTCAGGTTCCCTTCTAGATGGGAGACTGAGCCCTTTGTCACTATGTCCTAGCAAAACCAACAAGGCTATTTAAGGAACCCAGAAATATGAATTCACTTCAAATGACATACAGATAAACTTTTCTAATTCAAAAATCCAAACTCTAAACTGCCCTAAAGTTCAAGCAATGATGCATTTTTAATATTGGATCCTCAGATTAGGGATGTTTAACTAATAAAGTCCATGCAAATCTTCCAAAATCTGAAAAACTCTAAACTCTGAAACACTTCTGGTGCCAAGTACATGGATAAGGAATACGCAGCCTGTACCTGTGTGAGCCTGCAGTGTGTCTTCTGCGCCAGGCAAGTTGCTGAGAGAGAGGAATCCAGGGAAGAGTAAAGACTAAAGACATGTTCCTGTGCCTCCAGGAGCTCACTACCACTGTGAGGGACAGATCACTGCGATGATAACAGGACCGCTAAATCCTCACAAGGGCTACAACAGAGCTGTGAACAGCACAGAGGGAGGATCAAGGGAGAGGGGCAGTTTTATCTAGGTCCAGAAGGTCAAAGGCAAGTCTTCCTATGAGGTGAGCTTTGAGCTTTATCAGCAAATGGTTGCAAAATACTCACAGGGTAGCTGAAAAGAGGGAACTGGCATTTAGTGTCCTCTTGTGAAGGTCTCAGTTAACCTCTAAAGGGCTCAGCAAGTCTCACCACTGGCTTCATATGGTTAAGGCACAGAAACTTCAGGTACCTCTCTCTACTTCACTCTGCTCAATAGAGTCAGGAAGCAAAACCAGTCTGCCCTTGAGGATGCCCACAGGAAATTCTTTCCTCCCCTTCTGCTGGTACCTCCATGACACATCCTTAGTATGTAAGCTGAAGCCAGCTCTCTTTCCACCCTGATGCCAATCAACTGTGTGAAGTCCACTGTACGACCCTGGACTTGGCTGGAAGTGCTTCTCCTGCGTAGCCCTCTCCATGGCTCTGGGTTCTTTTTGCTCTCCAAGGACACTCCCAAGTTCTCCTGAGGCCATGCCTGCTCTTGGCCTGGCTCCTCAGCTCTGCCAAATACTGCTCCTCCCACAGAGGTACAAGATGGGCACAGCCACCTGCAGGGGAGCCAGTCAGAGCCAACAGAAGACTACGACCCATTTCCTGCCAAAGGGGAGTGGAAACCCTTTGGCTCTCCCTCTAAAGGCCACCAGACATTCATTCCAGTCACTGAAACTAAGCTCCAGGGCAGGCATCCTGGCAGTGGTCCCATTCCCAAAAGGGTGGAGCCTGCTTATCCTGCCTGTGACAGCCTGGTCCTGCATCAGAGCCCTGTTTTATTCCATGTTCCTTTTCTTTCATTTTCCCTTCATGCTCTGATTAGAGCATTTTCCATCCTAAACCACCAGGCTCTGATGTTGATTTTGAAGCACTTCTCTGGCACCTTGCTTTTGTGAAACACCTCCCACATTCTGGTAGGAAGGGTGTTTTCCTGTGGCAAGGGTCATCAGCACAGATGCTGGCCAAATACCACCAAATTAGCTTTAAATTTTTTAACATGAAGCTTCCTCCTCTAGACTTCAAGCTATATTTCTAGAACATGGAAAGTTACAGCACATTTTCTCTAAATGGGAAAAGAAAAAAGGGGGGGGGGTAGTTCTGTGAAGAGGATCCTCAGGGTTTTGAAATGTTTGAAAATAACCTCTTTTCCATTAATGCCCAGACTAACATATTTCCCCTGCTGTTCAATGACACCTTTCAGGACTGATGATTAACATATGGTTGTACGGCTCCGCCCCTTCAAGGAAAGAGCCACATGTACTACAGCAGGATCTGTGGAGGAATTCGGCATGGGGGCAGCCACACAGTGTCGAGGATTTTCTTTCCTAGGGGAGAAGAAGTAAAATTAAGATATGGAGAAAAACTAATTATGCTCCTCTGCACTTTGACCAAGGGTCACTAAGGAAGGACATATTTTTATGTGACTACAATACTGATTTTAGCCTCCTTACCACAACAATGGTGTCTGTAGAATCTCACCACCATGTGGCCATCCTGAGAGAGACATGTTGATTCGTGAACAAGAAAGAGAAGCACAGAATCCTTGGCCTCTGGTGTAGTAGATTCTGCTGCAGCTGGCAAGATGTTCATAGATGGGTCAGATTTCTCAAGTGGCCACATCTTTATTCATCCCGGGCTCCTTCCAGCAGCCCATGCTGGGTGCTTATTCTTCCTTATCCTGATCAACTCTCCAATTAAGAATTTACTACCTGGTAAAACCTGTGGTAAGTTAACCATGTCTCAAACCATCTAATCTTTACATGATTTGTAAGCCTGACACTATCTTTATCCTCATTTTTTGTTCCTTTGATTAAAAAAAAAAAAACAAAAACAAAAAAACAAAACAAGGAAATTGAGGTCTTCACAGAACTTAAAAAACTAGTCTGAGGACCACTGGTTTTGAGGTGGTGTAGCCAGGACTGGAAGACATACTTCTTTGGGTCCATTGCTGTCTACTTCTTCCTTGCTTGCCATTATCAGACATCAGTAAGAGTTGGCCATCCTTGTAGACTCAAAGTTATGTCTACAAACCATATGCCTGGTAAATGTTTAGTGACAGAAATGCAGAAAACCACATGATTCAACTCTGACCTGATCTGAGAGGAAAGTTTTCTCTGTATTACAATCATCTTTGCAGGATGCAACTCAGGAAGAGAACCAATAATTACACATTCCTGACTGGCTAAGCCAATCAAAAGCATTCCTTTACCTTTAGCATTAAGAAAAACAATGGCCTTGTAAATGAAAGAGAAGTAAATTCCAAATTCCAGGTGACTTTCACACAAAGTCAAAACATCAGGCTTCAGGTGTCTTCAAAGAAAAACAGCTGCTTCAGTCACATGCCAATCATTAAGATAAAATGAATGTCCCTTAATGAAAGATTATGGTAAACTTTGCTAACCACAGGTTGTCAGTTTGCAAAATGATTCTATGGATCTGGCTCCCATAGACCTTACTAGAGGTTTACTGAGCACCCTGTGACAGGAGCTAGAGATTTGGGAATAATTTGGACAAGCAAAGAGCTAAGATGAAACAGGGAGACAGATACATTGAGGTAGTAACACAAGTAACCCTGCTTCTTGTACACTAGTCAGGGACCTGGGCATTGTGCTGGCCACTTCATGTTCATTATCTAGCTCAATGCTATGAAGACATGCTCTAGTATCTGCCCTTTACACATGAGGAAACTGTGGTTTGGAAAGACTGAGTCATTTGTTCAAGTTTCAAAACCTAGGAAGTGGCATAACTGGGACTCAAGTTTAGTTTTTCTGTCTCCTAAATGATCTGAGCTATTAAGCTGCACTGATTCTTTGCCCAGAAATAATTATATTGCAATTTTGTGACAACAATGATGGAGACAGACACACATCTAAGAGGAGTCATCAAAAAGGAAGGAATTCATTTAGGGATGCAAAGGAAAGACAGGACTTCAAAGGTTTCTTCACAGGGCTGAATCAGGTTTTGAAGCATACATAGGAGTTTGTTAGGCAGACATAGGAGATGAACAGAATAGTCAAGTCAAGACGTCAGGAGCCCAGAAGTACAAAAAAGCACAGCCTGCTAAGGACTTGCAAGCGATTCTGCAAAGCATTTCTATAAACTGATGCTAGGGATAAGGATATTAAGTTGGCTACAGATGAAGGCTGAGGACAAGCTAGAGTCACAAAGGTATAAGTATGAACATTATACACCCTGGGCACAGATACAAACACACACATCTTTTCATGTAATGTTCCCAGAGCAGGGACTAACTCAAGGTTTACTGGACCCCTGGTGTGATTGAAACAAGCAGAATTCAGCTATGGCCATCATTGACTTTCATGGGGCCACTCAGGTGCAAACAGAACAATCTGCTGACACTGCGCTTTTAACAAACACCAACATGTGTTATTTCTTATTTCTCCTGCTAGCATGTAAACTATGGCATGTTGTGCACCCGTTATTTTCTAGGAGGGCTCTAGCAACAGTCAGAAAGGAAATCAAGCCACATATAGAAAGAATTAAAACTAAATGTAAAATGTGAATATTTACAATCCCTTTAATAAAAATGTAACTCTTAATATGAATCGAAAGAATATATTTCCAAATCCAAGAAGGCAGAAAACTTATTATTCTTGGCCAACTCTGATCCACCCACACCACACAGTTATGAAAAGATGCAAAATCAGCCCTGTAATCCCATCAGCTCAGGAGGCCGAGGCAGGAGGATCAAGAGTTCAAAGCCAGCCTCAGCAAAAGTGAGGTGCTAAGCAACTCAGTGAGATCCTGTTTGTAAATAAAATACAAAATAGGACTGGGGATGTGGCTCAGTGGTCGAGGGCCACTGAGTTCAATTCCTCATATCAAAACAAAAACAAACAAACAAAAAAAACCCTGCTACATCAATCAGACGGACCAAGGTAGTTCCAGCTGAGACCACTGAGTTACTATGTGACCTGAAGTACACCATTTGACCTTTCCACGCCTCAGTATATCATGTGGAAATGGGTACAACAATACATCTAATGCCATATTTTTGTTGAGGATCAATTTAGAATATGCACACAAAGTATTTAAGCACCATGAAGACAAACAGTACTTATTATGGCAACTTGAAAATTTGTTAATCTGATCTAAAACTACATTTTGGCTCATAAATTGGTTGTTAAAATACAGGAAGAATTTATGTTGGGATAGAGTGTACTTAAGTTTAATAGAGTGTGTATTTCCAATACTAGTTGTGCAATACTAATAATAATTAGTACAATACTAATACTAATTAGTACTAGTAATACTAATACTATTGCTAATAATAGCAGCTCTCATTTTAAAATTTTTAAAAATTTTGTCTAAAGAACACAGAGTAAAACTGAAGAAATAAGATTTGAACGCAGACATTCCAGTAATGTCAAACCTTTCTTGATGCATCTATTTAGAGGTATTTCTGGGGTATGATAGTTCATTTTATGTGTCAACTTGGAAGGTGATTTTAAATCAACTAACATTAAATCAGTGGACTTTGAATAAAGAGATCACCCCCCTCCATAATGTGCATGGGCTTCCTCAATTCAATGAAGGCCTGAACAAGACAAAGACCAGCCTCCCCCAACACAAGAGAATCCTCCAGCATCCTGTCTTTGGAATTCATCTGTACCACTGGCTACCCTGGGTCTCCAGCATGCTGACCTCACCTGTAGACGTGGGACTTGCCAGCCTCTGTAATGGTGTGAGTCAGTTTCTTCTCTACATCCATATCCCACAGGTTCTATTTCTCTGAAGAACCCCAACTAACATGTGGGACTTTTCAATTTTACCTCCCTTATCTAGTCAACTCAATTCATCCAGCAGATACTGACTGGGTGCACCACATGAACCAGGCCCATGCTAAGCCTGACATACAAGGGGAAGACTGTGTGTCTCTTCAGGAGGACATGGTTGTTGTGTCCTCATCTGTCCATTGTTTCCCATTTCCTGTTAGTCCATCTGTCTCCTCTCTGGATTTCAAGAGCCTTGGATCAATGACAAGCCTTCTTGGTATGACATCGAGTTGTACAACATCAAGTACAGAGCTTACAACAGGCAATGCAGTAAACACTCGTTGATGTTGACAAAATGAGTACTATTTATTCTTGGCGTTGCTTTTGCTCAGCACTTACTATGTGCAAGGCCCCATGCTAGATGCTGGGCATACATTTCTATCTCATTTTGTCCCAATTTTAATACACTCGCAGCCATAGAGAGGAATTTCCATACAGGCCTGCCCAAGGCCAAGGGCAGCTTCTTAGCACTGTTTCTTCTCCTTTCTTGTCCAAACCGCACATAACAGATGAGGCCTGGGATGAAGGAGCAGCCCAGAGCTCCAGGGCCTTCTGCCAAACTTCACAGACAGACAACTTCATAGCTTCCAGGAGGCAAAGAATAAAAATGAAGGCAGCTGGATGTTATCTATAAACACCTCAAAGCTTCTTTTCCTTTCACTTAAAAATTCTCTGGTAATTGTTTTTACCACGGTTAATCATAAAAATGAATCACCTCAAATTTTTTAAAGAAATTCTCCTGCAAAACCTGTCACCTTCGTGCCATAAATTCATTTATTACAAGACCACATGATGCCTCCAAGTACTGCATTTTATTTAAACGTGACATTTTTTCACTCTGTTTTGATTCCACATCTGAAAATCGCTTCTATCAATCTTTCGTTGGAGTCAAACATAACTATTTTTGCTCACTGAAACATTAAATACAGACTCGGGGTCCTAGAATCAAATTAAAAAATAAAAATAAAGTAGTATGTGGTTGACAGTCATAACATCACATCCAGAGAGACCATAGATTTGAAAACTGCCTTGAACCCCCTTCTAAGATAAAAAGGAATCAATCCTAACCTTTTTGAACTTTTGATCATTTCAAAAACCCAAAGACTTTATATGGGTTGATTTTTCTTTTTGAGATTCAGTTCTGGAAATTGTTCACTATTCTGATTTTTGAAAGGGATATAATATCTTCAGTGAAATCACCAGACTGGTTGGGGCACTGATTGTGATCAATGACGTTCTGCATGGGTTGCCTTTGGGTTAGGCACAGGGGGATGGAAGGCTCAGTACATATATACAGGCCCCATAATGCATCATTCTCTCTCTAAACAGTGGTAGCAAACAGGCATATCCAATATTATATTACGTTCTTCTTCCATTCAGAATAATGTCCCACATGGGCCCTAAGAATCTGAAAAAAGAAGTATTTCTCAAGATCTAAGGATGAAGAGAACCCTGACCAATTCATCATGCTTTGTCTGCTAATGATAGACTCATGCATAAGAGCTACCACAACCAGGGAGCGGCAGCCAGCATGAAAAGAAGTGAATCAACTGTCAACGAGTGGGATCTGAAGGACGGCAGGGCTGTGATTAGAATTTTCAATCAGGACTTCCCTGATTCATCATGCTATTGGGGGTGGGGTGCAAAGAGAGAAATTTGTACAGGCATATCCCTTCAGCAGGCCTGTCTTCTCCACAATTAGCAGAACTGAGTCCATGGAAAACTCAGTGTCTTACTGTCCCAAAGAATGAAACCTGAGAAGATCTGCTAAATCAACGCAAGAGCACACCAGGATTAGACAGCTGTGTGTTCTCCTGCCCGATGCCCAAATCAAAGGCTCTGAGATGCGGTTCTGACATTGTCATCCCTGATCAAAAATCTCTGATTCCTTTCTTCCCTCCTTTTATTTCTGTTTCCTTCTTCTTTTCTTCCTAGCTTTCTTGTTTCTTAAATTTTTTTTCCATCCTTCTTTCTTACCTACCTACTTACCTAACTTCCTTCTGTCCACATTTATTAAGCACTTACAGGGGAAATCATTCCTTGATGGAGAAAGTCCCAGTCTCTGGTTGAGGATCACCACACACAGACAACATCCACACAAGGATCAATGGGGACACAGTGGAGTTGGGGTCAGGGTGTGGACACATTTAGAAAAGCCAAATTTAGACGAGCTGGGAATGAGTTGCTACAGGGCACGCAGCACAAGCAAAGGCACAAAGACAAAGAAAGGGACCTGGCATTTTCCAGGAAACACGGACTCAGTGCAACTGAAGCAGGGTTTAGGGCAGGGATATGAAATGAATCTGGAGAGGTGCACAAGCCCCTGCATGAGGATTTTATGAGGGCAATAGAGAGAAATAATAGGCTGTAAGCAGAAGTGCCAATGGTGACTTGATTTTTAATTAAATCTCAATAAACACATACTCGTCTTCACTGAGCAAGCTATTTAACACTGCAACCAGTTACCCCCTCCCTGCTTCATTTGGCTCCCCTGCACTTATCACAACTAGTTCCAGATTAATTTATTATTTGTGTATCAGCCTCCACTGAAAGGTAAACTCCACCAGAACAGGGAGAGATGCTGCCTTGGTATAACAGGGTTTAGCGTGGCATGTGCTATTGGATGAATCCTGTTAGATGAACGGTCTTTTCAAAGATAGTAAAGCTCAATAACTGCAACATTTCATTTGGAGAAGAGCCCTTGCCTTTAAAACATATACATCATTTAAATGTGCTCCGTTTAATCCCTGGCCTGGAGAATGCAGAGAAAATGTCTACTTTAGAAGCAGTTGCAATGAGAAGTTATGTAAGGCACTTAAAATGGTAACTGACATATAGTAAGTCCTCAGTAAACTTCAACTATTGTTTTATGTTTTTGTTGACATCGAATTTATTTCCACTCCCTGTGAAGCTCCTGAGGATAGAACTGGGTCTTAGTCTTCTCGCACATATTAGCAGTTCAATGAATGGCTTCTGACTCATGGAAGTGCATCCATCAATCCAATGGATGCTCTCATTAGTTCGGAAGGTGAATAACGCCCCCTAGGATATTTCCAGGAGTTGCAATAAACTTATTCAGAGAGAAAGAAGTCTTAGAAATATAATATGCTTTTCAAACAATGCAGTTGGTATGAGACAAGCTTGGCTGTGGGCAAAAGAAGGTCCTAAAGTCATATGACCATGCTTCCTGGGGGGACTGACAACCGTCTGCATACACCATCCTGTGGCTACCATAGCAGTTTATAACATAGCTTTGAATTTGTGACTGCCTTCCAGTATAGACCACAAGCATCTTAACAGAAGGAAGTCACAGATGGAGAAGCAGTACTGTGTAGTCTTTAAGAGCTTGGGGTGTAGTGCCTGACTCCCGGGTTTGAATCTCAACTCTGCCTCTATCTAGCCAAAATAACCTTAACAGAGTCACTTACTCTCTCTGTGCCTCAACTGTACTATGAGAACTATAATGACCCTACCTGATGGAATCATGGAATCCCATGAAATATTAGCACACAGTATATGTTCAAAAGATGTTGTATTATTTTATCATCCACACCTGCTAACACATAACAGGGGTCCAAGTGATGCTTATTGAATTGACAATTTACCATAAACATATACGAATTTCCTTTTAGTCGACCACTAAAAATAATAAGAAAAGGCATTAGGCCCAACTAGACTTCCCTTCTGCTCAGAAAAGGTTTGTAAAAATAATGAGAACTCAAAAGTCTTCACTCCTTCCTATCTGTATGGTTGGAGGCACAACCTTTTACAGAATCACAGTTTCTTCCTCTGTAAAACTCATGTATCCTAGGATTGTACCACAAATTGATAAGGCCATATGTGGTCTGGTGCTTTATAAACGACACTATGAAATACTAGGTGATATTAGAAACAGAAGCCCCAGTCACTTGGCAAAAGAGAGGTTAAAAAAAAATCGTGCACATCAAACTACTCTGTCTTCTTGTATTTGTACAAAATTAAAATGACTCTTTGCAGAATCCAATTTGGATAAGCCCATGTCAATACTACTAATACAAGCCATCACTAATGACAAGATTGATAGCTCAGGAGGGCGAGTCATTTCATGTTCACTGTGCATCATGTTTAATTCGCCAAAAGGAGTTTGTGTGTATAATTAATGCGCTTTTCTTCCTGCCTTCATTTGGAAACATGTAAAAGGTCTCTAGGGAATTCTGTAAGTTAGAAACAATTAATAAAATAAAACCACTTAATTAAAGAGAATAATTGGAGCCTATTTTGTACCAGAAAATGGAGGGATAAAAATCACTTCGGAAACACATTGTACAAAAATTGCTGAGTTTTAAAAGAAAGAATCATCTGCAGGCACAACACATGTAAGTCATGATAGTGGACTGATTTCCCAGGCTCTTTGTTTTGAGATGATTTAAATCCGACTAACTTGACATGTCTATGAAATGCACAGGTGTTGACCCTCCAGTGACAAGTCTTACTCTTACATAGGAAAACTGATTATTCATTATTTCAATGCATGTTTCTACACCTTTTATATGCCATTTTTTAAATGTAGAGACTCAAAGGTAAAACGTTGCCCTGTCTCTCTGCCTCCCAGAAACAGAAACTGAGTCTAGTTAGGGTAGAGAGAAGCGTATACACACACACACACACACACACACACACACACATTTAAAATGCAGAGGGAGATAAGCACTGTGAGGGAATAGAGGATCCCACAGAGCACAGAGGGAGGGCTCCCATCCAAGCCTAGGAGAAACAAATAATTCTTTCCGATGCCCTGAGTTTTCAGTGGGAAAAAAAATGAGCATTTAGCCGCATTGAAAGAGAAAAATGCAATTACAGATGTAACATCATATACTAAGTCACAGATACATGAATGCACATATTGCTTTGGTAAATTACATAAAACTCAGTATGTCCCAAGAAAAAGAGTACATGTTTTAGAGCAGAAAGAGATAAAGCTGGATACCAGATGGGAAAAGAGCACGGACATGGAATGAGATAACTAGCTCAAATCATATAATTATATGTGTGTAACATCTCCAGGCTTCAGTTTCCTCCTGAATAAAAATGGACTTCTAGGAATGCCCAGATGGTTGGATAGTATATTGTGGTTTCCTATATCTGTGTCCTTACCAAGAAGAGGATTATGTAGCCACACCCCTGGTCATGTGACCACCAGCACCTTGAAGCAGATGGTGACTATTCCCAGATCCACTGCCTGGTTTGGTCATTGGCCATGTGACTTGCTTTGACCAATGAGATAAGAGTAGACAACTGCACACTGCAACCGGGCAGAAACTGGACACATTTGTGCCGTCCAGTTCAGACTCTAACATTTCTGCTTTGCCACCGTGAGAACCACATGGCCCAGATGGAGCTGTTCCCAGAGTCTGGATCCCTAGAATAAAAAGTCTCTTGAAACAGAGCTGAGCGAGCTGTAGCCAATCTGAGGAAGTACTGAGACTTGTGGTGGCTTATTACTACAAGAGGAAGAGATCACCCCTCCATAGAAACACAAGCAGCTCAGTCTAAGGGAAAGCAGACAGGTATGACAGGGCAATCAGAAAGTGTCCTGATAAACGTACACATAGGGAGTGCTAAAGAGCTAACACCATGTGTAACGCACTCCATAATAGGCATTTAGTCAAAGTTGGATTCTTCACTGTGGATCTTCCAGAAAGAAGCAAAGGTCTCAGAGTTAATAATTCAAAGAAGGTCATGACAAAGCATACAGATATTAATTGGTTCTTTATAAGAAACTTGCCATCAGATTTTATAGGACATATTCCAGGATGGTTTTCTTAACTACCTTGGGCAAGTCCTCAAGCTCTTTGTACCTCAAGTGTCTCATCCTGAAGTGTACAAAGTAACATTATTTACGTCAAACCAAAGTTCAGATGATTATATTAGTGAATCCTTGTGGAGTTCTTTAAAAAGAGCCTATCATGCAACATATACTTAATGAATGTAAGCTATAGCTAGTACTTCTGATAACTGTTCAACAACTATAAACGTGACCACAATTTACTGAAGAGGATTACCCCTATACCTTCTCAATGATACCAGCTATAAGCACCATCTTTTACTGTTTCATTATAGACTGATCAGCCCACCACTGTGATCTGTTTGCAAGTCTCACCCCCCCATGCAAAATCCTGTTGAAACCTAATCAATCGATATTAGGAGGTGAAGCCTATGGAGGTGATGAGGTCATCAGGGCAACAGTAGTGAATGGGGTTAGTGCCCTTATAACAGAGGCCCCAGAGAGCTGCCCACCTCATGCAGACACACCTCAAAGGTACCATCTATGAGCCAGGCAGCGGACACCAAATTGGTCAGCACCTTGATCTAGCCTTTCCAATTTCTAGAACTATGAAAAATAACTTTCTGTTGTTTATAAGCTACCTGGTTTATAGTCTTTTGTTACGGCAGCACAAATGGACTAAGATACCCAAAATATACGCATACATGTGTACATGTACACATAATACACATATAAAAATCCTCTCTCCATACCTTTTAAAGCCTCTGTCATAACCCCTGAATAAAATAATAACAAAAGTTGTCTTTGATTCCTTTGAAATCTTTCAGGGAGAAGATAAAATGGTGAAGTATTGGGATCAAGTATGATACAACTCACAAGCTAGATTCCTACTTTTTGTTTCCTTCATGAATTCCTTATAGTGAGTCTCCAATGTAATTTCACTACTTCAAAATATGTGGTCAGATCATTGGAAAGCAACCAAAGTCTTTGAAAGTTTACTCATTTATAAGCAAAACGGATCTAATTTCCTTACTGTAAAATGGCTGGCTGCCTTGGTTTCTTTTAGCAATTTTAACATCTACATAGTGGTTCTTCAATGTTTAGGGGTTACAGACACTTTTCACGGTGCCAGAGACCATGGACACAATCTACAGATGAATGCACGTTGAGGATTTAGAATCTAGATACATTCTCCTCCAGCCTTCCTCAGCAAATAGATGATTGAACTGCCAGGTTCCCATGGAGAAAGAGGCACATGAGAGAGGGAACACCCATAACACAGAAGAGGTCCCAATGGCAAAGTATGGAGGACAGAGGCCTGCACAGATCTCATCGGGAGCAAATGTCAAAATCCCCTGTGTAATGGGGACCAGGTAGGCTGACTATGCCTCAATTTCTCCTTGTAAAATGGAGATAAGAGTTCTTATCACACAGTGTTGCTGGGAAACTAAATGAGATGATAGGTGAAAAGTGCTTGGCATATGCCTTGGCACATCCTAAGCTCTTGATCAATACCAGGCATGACTCCTATTTTAGAATGCAGGACAGCGAGTCCCTGAAAGGCAAGTCACTTGTCCACGCCAATAGTAGAGCAGGAGGAAGCACTGAGGTTCTTCATGAAGAGAGCTTACGAGTTAACAAACCAGGACGTCTAGAAATAAGAAGTGCTAAAATCAGCTGATATTTGTTTGTGGCTCAGCTGTTCCACCGCACCAGCTGCTCAGAACTTTCAGACGTGTCCTAGCGTGGCACAGAATCGCCCCCTCCTAGAGTCATTCCATCAGCCTCAAATCTAATTTCAGTGCCAGAGAGTTTTTTTTAAAGGGGCCTAAAATTGAATATCCATTCCTATTTATAGTAAAGGGATATTTCCTAAGAAAGTGCCTTGTAAGGATTCAGATCCTCTTTCCTCAGCAATTTTCCTCTTGGCCATGTGGGGTCTATTTTGATTTCTCCCCTGGTAGAAGCATGTCTCACTGCTGTAGGCAAGAAGCCTGTGGACAGGCCCATTGCCATGAGGTGGGCCTAGATCATCACTAATGGAACAGGTCTCATCTTTGGAGATGGAGAAAATCCTATCAGTATCATGTGTGAAGTATATTTATGGGGAAGAACAGCTAATCCAAATGAAACTCTACAATTATAGTATCAACAGCATGGGAAACTGCTTAAACTTAAACACTAAACTACCAGACATGGGCTAATCACCCAGGTAAGCCAACCTGGGACAAGACCTAGGTTACTAACCCCACATATATATTCTGTGTTTCACAATTAGAGAACAGGTTATACAGCTAACCCTCTGTGTCTGTGGGTTCTGATTCAACCAAAATCCAAGTGGAAAACACTCAAGAACAAAAATGTGTACTGAACATATTCAGACTTTTTCTTGTCATTATTCCCCAAACAATACAGGATAACAATGATTTACATAGCATTGACATTTTATTAGGTATTATAAGTAACCTAGAGATGATTTAAAGTATACAGGAGGATATGCATAGGCTACATACAGATGCTGCACCATATTATAAAAAAGACTTAAGCATCTGAAGATTTATCTGAGTGAGGTCTTTGGACCAATCTCCTGGATACCCAGGGATGACTGTATTAGACAAAAATTAAAAGTAATAGATTTTTTTTTTTTTTAAAAAAAAAGGACCACTACACTCCAACCAAATTATAACACATCGCTGACCCCCACCGAAGCTTAGCAACACAGATAACACTGTCCTCAAGTTGAACATGAGGAAATGCAGGTCTGAGTAGCCAGTCAAGTGGAGGGGCCACAGTTCAGGCAGGATTCTCTCTGATGCCAAGTCTGTGGGCTACCCACTGTACTCAGTTTTTGCTAAACAGTGCAAGAATAATTAGTCTCCCCGTGCTACAAAGGAAGGCAAAGTCTCAGAACAATGTCATGTCTTTATCCAGGCTGCCCTGGGATTCATAAGGGCAGAAGTAGATAACCTGACTGGAAAGCCCAGGATCCTGCCAGTGTGTATCGCTAAATCCCGTAAACCGCAGGCAAGGAGAAACTGGTATTTACATGCCATTCTGAAAGACAGGAAATACACTAAGCCTTTCCAGTTTATCCCCTTTCAATCTGATTTGCATGAGATCGAGGACTTTATCTCCTAATATGTGCAGCAGTGGAAAGGTGGGCAGGAAGATAGGACCATGTAAATTGGGGGTCTGAATATGATTTTCATACTCAAATGTGTCCTGCTCTTTGCAGGACCAATTTTGGCCAAGGACAGTATGTGCAAATTGTTTGTTCCTTCCTCCTCCCTGACCAAAATAGCAAAATGGCTTTGCTCCATATTCCCACATCCATGGATTTTCCAATTTAAATAGCATCATTGTCTTTGTTTATGAATTTGTTTCCCATCTCAGGAAATTTCAACCCACACAAAAGCTACAAATATTCTTTCTTCCATTTTTTCCCCCTTATTCTCAATTAGGTAGTAAAATGCAACCCACCTACATGAACAAGATGCGTAAAAGAAAGTAATAGCTAAATGCATTTTTCATTTTCCACATAACAATTTGTAAGTTCCCTGGAGCTAACCATGCAAGGCCTCCCCCCAGAGATGGAGGGTTTGGTTGTTTATATCCATCCTGAATGTCGGAGTTGAAAGGGAGACAGGAATGCACCCTACTATCTAGCACAGTGTTTGGCACATGGTAGTGACACAATAAATGTCTGAAAAGTAAATAATTATAGTTCATAATAATAGCAGCCAATACATATAGGAAAAGCTCATACATGTCAGATTCTATTCTAAGCATTATGCCTACATGAATTAACTCACATAATATTTACCTTTACCTCTAAAGCATGGTACTATTTTCCTCATCTTAATGACAAGGAAACTGAGGCTCAAAATGATGATGGAACTTGCCCATGTCACACAGTTGGCCAGCAACAGAGTTGTGATGCAGGTATCCAGAGGCAGCAGGTGCACTCAACTCCCAAACCATTCTGAACTTCTCTTAGCAGAGATAAGAAGAATAAAGCCCAGGAGTGTAACTCGACGAGCTAAAAATCACATGAAATGAAACTTTGGAAAAAAGCAAGAGCTTTGAAGTCTGAAGGGAGTTCCAATCAGAGCTGGGTGCATGGGCTCTGGATTTAGGCTTGGGGTGAAACCCAGGTTCTGCTCAGAACCTATTTAGCAAAGCTTCTTCTTCGGAGCATGGCGGTCGTGTTCATATCAAGCACTTAACACAGGGCCAGAGACCTAGTGCTTAAAAAAGAGCAGTGAAAGTGATCATCCTGATCACTTTGTTTGGGCACCTGTGCAATACACACAGGACCAGAGACCTATGAGGGGTTCAGTTACTTGAAGAGTTTAGGATTGGTGTCAGCTGTGTTTTCATGGCTTTCTCTGTAGTATGAAGACAGAAACATCCACCTCAGCAAATTACACTGAGAATCAAATCAGTAAATGTCCATGGCAGCCACCAAAAGAAACCAAGTAGCAGCTACTGAAAGAAACTACACAATTTCAAGTGTAAGCATCAAAGCAAGCAGGCATCCTCCCACTGAACATGAGTCAACTTAGCAGAGAGGTTTTCTCATTTCTGACCTACAGAACTTGTGAAAGGCTCATAATGGAAACATGTTTATAAAAAGGTCACAAATCAGGTGGGAGAGGGTTGGGTGGGACTGAAAGGAGATAGCTGAGGAGTCTAGGTAAGTCACCATTGTGTTTGGGCCATCTTGGTGCCAGAAAAAGGCCAAGAGAATTAAAGCAAGGTGACAGGCAAGGAAGCTTAAAGGTTGAACTTTGGATGTTGGAGCTGGGCACACCTGGGGCTGCACCTGCCTCCTCCACTTGCCAGCAGCAAATTAGACAAGCTCACCAGACTCTGGTTCCTTGTTCCTCCCATGGGTTCTGTGAGGAACATCACAATGGCCAGCACACAGCAAGAGTCTAATCCATGAGAGTCTAATCCAGCCAACCACAGAAGGAGGGGCAGGCAGGAGAACCAATCCATCTTCAGGGGTTGATGCCCATGTAGTCAAAATGATATAAATTCAAGAATTTATCTTAAGTGAAGAAGTTAAAGCATCAGAAAACTATCTTTTCCTTCATAGGCCCAGTGTCTGATAATTATTAATAAGCAATTTTCTTTTTCATATTTTACCCATCTGTCTCAGATGGGAAAGTAGTAGGTAAGAAATCACCACTTGCATGGGCCTACAGAGTGGACATGGACAAAATTTTGTTGTATAGGACAAACAATTCAGTTAGAGTATCCTTCATTATTAATCAGTTCATTGAGTCTTTGAGAGTTTTATGTACTCAGAGATGGCACCACTTCTAAGCATGGGCTCTGGATTTAGGCTTGGGGTGAAACCCAGGCTCTGCTCAGAACCTACTAGCAAACCTTCTTCTCTGGAGCATGGGGGTCATGTTCATATCAAGCACTTAACACAGGGCCAGAGACCTAGTGCTTAAAAAAGAGCAGTGAAAGTGATCATCCTGACTTCACTGTGTTAGGATCGTGGTATTGAACTCACCCAAGGTCAGCCAGCTAAAAAGTCGAGGCACCTGGACTTAAATCAGGGCCTAAGCTCTGGCTTCCACGAGGCTTTCTTTCCATACTTTTTCTTGGATCAGTTTCTTCATAGCCCTTGTGAGAAGCAACATCCTGCCTGCAATGACCCTCACATTCCTGGTCCCTTCCATCAGCAACCTTGACTGAAAGCCCCCACCCCAAAATAAAATAAAGGAACCATGCATTTTTGTAAAATGGCAACTGAACAGAAAAGAGGCCTGGGTTCAACTCAACATTCTGCCAATCACGGGCTTTTTTCTTTCTTTTTTTTTTTTTTTTCAGTCAGCAAAAATCCCATTCTCTGGACCAGTGTTAATTCATAAACTCAAACAAGAGGTGCACCTGACTATCTCAAAATTACCATAATTACTAGGATATGTTATCACATTTACAGTCTAGGAAAACGATTATTTATTTTGTATATGAATCTTATACTTTCTTTTATTAAAATGCAGGGGGAAAGGAGAAAGAGAAACATCAAAAAGACAAAGAGAAAAAAAAATGTATAACCTTGGACAAGTCATTTCATCTCCCAGTGACTTAGTTTCTTCTCTGTTGGGGAGAAGGTGGAGCCAGGTCATCTCTCCCATCCTTTCTAGTCTGAACTGAAGTGAAGTGCCTTTTAATTCCACTTCCCTCCTCATGCCTTCAGTCCTGACCTAGAAATCCACTGTACCTTGTAAATGTTTTTTATGGTCGTTTTAAAATTCACACCATTGTCGTGGTCAAAGACGAGAGAATGAATTTAAATCTAGTTTAGAAAGTGATTTCAAATACTTTCCAATAACACTAAACTTTTATGCAGTTTCAGCATAAATCTTGGGAAAGGCTGCTGTCCTCTGACTTTTTCATCACTTAAATGCAGGCCTTCAAAATGGAGCCATCGCCCTAAGGTGGTTCACAGCCCTGCCAGGGCAGCCAAGGAGCTCAGGGAGGAAGTAGGAGCCACCTGCGCTGCTGTGATGAGCTGGATTATAAAACAATTCGTCGCCTACTGATCCAGAATGCTCTCCCTTTTGCCAGCATAGATTCAAGAAGGGACCAGGCAGGACTCTGGACTCAGACACCAGAAGCATCAAGTGTGGACTTTGGAGAAGGCAAAATAAACCAAGCTGTAGAGAGGCTATGGTAAGAATCCCACATCCAAGGACACAGACTGCTGCAATTGCCATGAACCCTATGTCTGGTGGCATATGGCCACGGATGTTCGGTTAATTCATCATTTTAATGTACTTTTTATGTGCCAGGTAGTCATTCACCAGACACATAGCAACTCCTGCATGGTTGCTATGTACTTTTTGCTGCTCAGATGCTGAGATAGTAAAGAGTAATAAGAACTGGGTAAGTTTTTACTGGAAAGACATAAATACATACATAATATACATGTACATGCATACACACAAAACATGCATTTTTGGAAACATCAAGAGACTGGCAATTAATTTTTTAAATTCATCCAGCCAATATTTACTGGGGGTCCATTACATGGGAACACAGAAAACCCTACCCTCAGGACTCGATCCCAGAGGGAAGTCAATGTGTGACAAATATGTGCCTTGCTGAGGTCAGCACGTGCTCATCTTTTTTAAATTCTCAGATTCACTTAATTCTGCATGTAGAATACTAAGGTCTCTGATTGGACACCACCTTAAGGCACCAATTCTCAACTGGGGGCTGTTTTACCCCCAAGGGGTCAGTGTTTGAAGACATTTGTGCTATGTCCAAATTATACTATGTCCATGTACAAATAATGAATCATACACACACACACATGCATACACATATATTTCATTATAATGCATCAATTATATGTACATAATTATAATTCATTAACTGAAATAATAATAATAGAAGGTAGATTAGTAGAGAAAGCAGATCAAGGGGAGGGAGGAGGGGATGTACTGGCGAATGAGATTGATCAAACTATGTTATGTGCATGTAAAATATGGCATAATGAATCCCGCTACCATGTGTAACTATAATGAAGCAGTAAATTTTTAGAACAATAAAACAAAATAAAAAAATGTTTATAAAAAAGAATTAGCTGGCACTGGCACAAAGTGTCAAGAATACAGAGACTGAGAAATCCTGCTTAAGGCATATTTCACCATTCTAAAAGATATCAGGATGAAACTTTAAAATCCAGGGATATTTACAGAATTAGAAATTTTAGGAAAGAGGTCTGTGGTTTAGCTTAAGGGAAAAAAGAAGCTAAAGAATCAAGGAAAAACTATTCAGTTGCATTTGCATGGAAAATAAACATTCACAGTAACGCATTAATGTTTGACTTACCCGAGAGGAAACTCAGGGACATTTACAAATTATGACAATTTCTTTATGTATGCTGTAAAATGATGTGTTTAATACCTCCCGACTCACAAGGGGGAGAATAGTACCCAAGTCAGCCTTTGGTTCTCAACCTTGTGGGCCCACTATTTAAGACCTTACATCTCCCAGTTACAAGAAGAACTTATCTCCAGAAAGACACATGGGCCCTGAGGCCTAGTTCAAGATTTGAGGAAGGCTATAACTCAGGCATCAGACAATCAATATTCCAATTTGGAATTTAGCACTTTGGAGTGAGAATGTTCAGAAACACACATAAAGGATCTGCTTATGATTGAGGTCCAACTCGTATTTATAATATAATCACCTAATAAAAACAGTAATGACCTCGGGCTGACTTTACACAGCATGCTTTGGCACACGAGTTCCATAAAAGGATTTTTCACAGGCTCTGGCTTCAAGAAAACACATCTAAGCTCCTGTTTTCTCTATCAAGACTGAAGAGCTCTGAGAAAAACATATATATCATTTGGCTTTCAGAGTGCCTATATACACAATATGTACAGTAGATTATCTTGTAATAATATGAGATTGTCCTCAAGAACTCTCTCTGCTTGTACATGTGACCTTTAAGATGCATGTATAATAAACTTCTTGGAGCATCCCCTTTACAAGCAAAACACAGCCTTGCTCCAGTACCATGCCTACCTTAAAGAAATAAATCAAGATGTCAACTGACTGTAATATTAGCCACTGGTCTGTTTGCTCCATCCCTGTGCCACCTCTGACCAGCTTCTATGACCTTTTAATTAGAGTCAACAGTAATTAAATTTTAACAATGCAGAACTAGTCTTGTGAGCCAAGTGAGCAGTTAAGAGAAAATAAAGTTTTAGGAAGAGAGAAAAGTGTGCCCTGTGTCAGGGTGGTGCTTTGCAGAAGCAGTCCTGGTACAACCTGCTAACTACCCACCCACCAAGACTTGGTTTGACAGCACCTGTATTTAAGAGAAAATAAGAGAATAATGCACAAGAGCTACAAGCACGAAACAGGGTAGAGTGGCATAAAGAGATCTCAACTATGTAAGTTTATCTGCCTCCCAAATTGCCTACGCTCTACTTTTATTATCTATGATCTATTGTTTCCACATCTGAAAATTACTTCCTGAATCTATTAGCAGAAGTGGATGAAAAGAAATCAGCAGTCACAAATTCTAGTCCATGTGGAATAAATCTGGGAGGGTGGGTCCCCCGCCACTGACATAGTCATGATCCTATTTCAAGAACATAATCACCAGGTTCTTATAAAATTCAAGTTCATTTTTCCTATTGCAAATTATATATCTGTGACACCATTCTGAAACATGTATCAGAAAATACTTAAAGGATTATTAAAGAATCAGATACAATTTCTCCAGCCTTATTTCAGACCCCTCCAGGAAGCACATCCCAGAGGGGATAAAGAAGTAGGTTCATCTTTTTGAAACCAGTAAAATTGTTGATTACAAGAATGGTACATGCAGGGAGACAATTTCTTTGCTGGAATTTGAATTTGCTGACACAGGTCTGCTAAGTGTACCTGGGATAAATTCAAATAAACAAACTAAAAGAACTTTTATGTTTTTAACAGTAAAAATTTGTTGAACAAATGGTTATTTTTATGATTGATGATAAGTCTAAATGTTCTGGCAATAAAGAATACAATAAATGAATAAACAAAAAAAGTCCTAAGAATAGACAGCATTGTTGGCAGAGCCATTAGAAGATAAATCACCTAATAGTACCAAGTTTTGTAATTTCGACGCTTTATTCACTCATAAATCAAGAACCTGTAAACCTTCATTAATTTCTTTTAAACTTCTATATTAAGCAAAGTATTATTTTTTGGCCAGAAAGGAGTAGAAGTGAATGATCTTTCAAATTATTACTATCCTATTAATGTTTGACATAAAAAGAAGTTTATCCAGGGTAAATGACCTTTCCAATTATGCTAAATAAATGCAGAGTTTCATCATTTAGATATAAAAGTGAAGTGTTTAAATTGCAAAGAGCCTCATTCTCTCCAATGCCCTCGTCAATTTTTTCCCTATCCTCCAACCTCCTTCATCACTTTTCCCTCTTCACAAATGGGACCACTTGGTTCTGCCTGGGTAGCTCTCAAATCCTGGCTGCACATTACGATCACTGAGAGATCTTTTATGAAATACCTGGTTGCACCTACAGAGAGACGGTGGTGTAACTGATCCGGAACTGGCTGGGCATCAGTGTTTTTTAAAGGCAATTTAAATAGTGTGTGTGTGTGTGTGTGTGTGTGTGTTCCCATTCACCTGGGAATGTGGTTTAAACACATGCTTTCAAGCAGGAAAGTTAAACCCTCAGGAGCTTAGGCATCCCATCTCTCGTGGCTGGTCCTATTATGGCTGTCAACTGTCCCAGGACACAGGCTTCCACCTAGTTTGAGACACTAATCCTAAGAGAATTACTTTATTTAGTGCTCATTATGTCACCCTGACAGAAAGGTGCCAATTTGTCCTGTCCCTGACCGTGTCCCAGAATGGCACATGTTGGGACTGGTGTGGACAAAGGGCCTCTGCTTGTGTAGTCCCCAGCCTATCCTAGAAGGATCTCTGCACAGGAGCTTATGTTCTCCACCACAGCCAAGCATCTGGCCACAAGGAGCCCTGGGATCCTACTAAGTGCTGTCTTCAGGATCCCACTGAACCCTTACAGCAGTCCTCAGGGATTAGCCACATTCGTAGACCACTTACTATTATTCGTGGACCACAACAAATATGTGGTGACACAAACTAATGTGAGGTCCTTGGCCTCAGGTCAGGGAGCTTGGAAGTAGCATAGTAGGCTTTGACTCCAAGTCCGGTGACAGTGGTCCTCCTTCAAACCACCCTCTGTTGATTTACCACCACAGACACAAGAGTTATACAGTGTTTGCTGTGTTCCTGGTGCTGCTGGAGGCCCTTTATGTAGGTTGACATATTTAATTCTACCAAACTCCTATGAGGTCATTCAGACAAGGAAACTAGGGCACAGAAAGACATGTAATGTCCCCCAGGTCATAGAGCTAGTAAATGTTATAGCCAGCATTTGAATTCAGGCAGACTGGATATACAGCTCAAACTCTGAACCTTGGCCCCATTTTATTTTCAACAGCCATGCAGGGAACCTAAGGAAAGTGACTGCCATGATTCTCTGCCACTCCTCAGCACCCAGCATGGTGGCCTAGTGAGTGTCTGCTTCTCTACAGCCTGAAACTACCTGAATATATGGATGAGTCTTCTCATGTTCACCTCCTTAGAATTTAATACAGTACTTGGCATACAGTCAGTATTTAATAAAGAGCTATTCAACTGTGTATTCATTCCTTCATCCAACAAACATCTAGTGTTATCGTTTCCTATGAATTTCCAGAGACAGAAAGATAAACTGAGCACTGTCCCTGACTTGGGGCTTAGGATAGAACTGAAGAGACACGGGCAGAGCTCACTGTAATATTTCATGAGTACACCAACAGAGGTCTGAACAGAGTGCTAGCACATGCTGCCAGGGATTCAGTTGTGACACAGAAAGCCCCTAGTTTCCTTTTATTACAGCTTCGGTCTCTTGTCTTCCATATACACCCAATCAGTCTGGGTACTTTTCTTAAAATCTTTCTCCAAACCAACTGCTCTGCCAGACTGGCTCCAAAATACTGCAGTTCTGAGATATGCAGCCCACAATTGAACATTTCCACTCCGGATCCTGGTTTTTCGAATCTGCCTATGTATATTTATCCTGATCATCTTGACTGCTGGGACTGGGCCATTCAGTCTAGACCTAGTCTTACACACGACTGTGAACCATCCTGACAAAGCTGGTGCTACCCTGTGAAAAAACTTCCACCATGCTCATAGAAAGTAAGAAGTCTATTCTTTGTTTCCCACGATGCTATTCACCACTAGAAGATTAACAATGTAAGGACTGGAACTGCTGTGAATGCACGGATATCTGGCTGCTTTAGTCATCACTGTGTCCCCAATCCCCAATGTCTAGAACAGTCTCTGGCAAATACTGGATGCACAACAAATATTTGGTGAGCAAATAAACAAACATCAATTTGCTTACATGTTTGCCTCTAGCTACTTGTGAGCTTCCTAACAAAAGGGAAGTTTTGTGCCATCTCTAGTATCTAGTAAAGGGCTTGGAATACAGTAGATGCTTAATAAATGTTTCATGAATGAGTGGATCAATCAACAGATGGATGAAGAAATAGAAAACTGTTGGAAGATACAGAGATTCATCAAAACACAGAGTCTATTGAAAAATTACTAATTTCAGCTTATTTTCTGAGGGAAGAAACAGCATTATTTTGCTTAATGGTTCTTTCAACAAAATTTCCCTTGTAACACACATAGGCACACACTGTCAGATGCTATAGTCAAGAGTCTACATGAAAGTCAGAACTACCACTTAGGTGAAACAGAGGACTTTTCTAATAAGTCTTCACCCTAACTGCCTGGAAGACTTGAAATGTAGGTATTATAATACACTATGCATTACTTAAGAAATTTCTATCATTCAAGAATCCAGCTATGGTTTGGGTGTGAAGTGTCCCCCAAAAGCTCATGTATGAGACAATGCAAGAAGATTTAGAGGAGAAATGATTGGGTTATAAGAGTTTTAACCCAATCAGAGAATTAGTCTCCTGATGGGATTAGTTAAGCAATAACTGAAGGCTGGTAGGGTGTGGCTGGAGGAGGTGGGACTTTGGGAGCATGGCCTTGAGGTATATATTTGTATCTGGCAATTGGAGTCTCTCTTTCTCTGCTTTCTGAT
Source organism: Sciurus vulgaris (assembly GCF_902686455.1). NCBI lineage: Eukaryota > Metazoa > Chordata > Mammalia > Rodentia > Sciuridae > Sciurus > Sciurus vulgaris. Next base: position 46,069,898 of record NC_136461.1, read on the forward strand.
CATCATGTGAGCTGCTTCTCTCTGCCACACTCTTCTGCCATGATGTTCTGCCTCACCTTGAGCCCCGAGGAATGGAGCCAATCTTCTATGGATGAGACCTCAGAAACTGTGAGCCCTCAAATATACTTGTGCTTCTCTTCAGTTGTTCTGGTCAGATCTTTAAGTCACAGCAGCAAAAAGCTGACTAAATCAGGGCCATTCTCCAGGACTATGACCTCTGGTGGAGAAAGGCAGCCAGGCTGTGTTCATTTGAGGTGTAAGACTGAATAAACTCCTCTCCTTCACTCCTGCCCTCCCATGAGTCTCCTGCAAATGCTCCCATTGGTCAAATGAACCACAAACCAGAAGGTCTAATGGAGTCCAAAGCTAAGTGTCCCCAGGCACAGAGCAGATTAAGGTAGGATCTGGAGGGACAAATGGAAAATGTCCAGTATAAACCTTCAAATCCCTATCGATAATTCAATCCTGACACTTTGCATTTGTGACTGCTTTACCTATGTTTTCAACTTTAACTACTGGAATACTTTTGTATTATCATCCTCTGTCCCAGAGTTTATCAATTATGATAAAATCTGCTGATAACAGGCCATACCCAATTTACAATGCACAAGTGTACTCATATAACCATTCTGTTTTTTTTTTTTTTTTACTTTCCCTTACAGTGTTCAAAAAATTCCATGTGATATTCAACACTTCATTATAAAATAGGCTCTGTGTTTGGAGAATTTTTCACAACTATAAGCTAAAATAAGTGTTCTGAGCATGTTTACCACATGCTAGACTAAATTTTGATGATTTCTGGGTTAGGGGTATTAAACACATTTTTGATTTATGATATTTTCAAATTATGATGGGTTCCCAAACTTGACTGTGGTTGGCCCCAGTGTGATTCCTTGCAGTTGTCTATTGGGATGTAATCCCATGGGAAGTTGAGAAGCATAAATATTCTTCCTTTAACTAAAATGGCAGGCAATCAATAAAGAAATAACAGGTGTTTCAGAATGGTTTTAAATTCTGTGGAACTTAAACCTCAAATTTGAATTTCTTTCTCACCTATGAAGTGGGTATAAGTAAAGTCACCTGCTTTGCCGACCTTGATTCGTCTCCCACAATCATCACATGAGATATTGGATATTCAGTGTCTTTGTGAAACTACCAAGCCCTATAAAATGTAAGTCATAATTCTTTGGTAAGTACAGTACAGATGTGCCAATCTGTGCATTAGGAGGATGGAGCGACCAATTTTGTTTTCACACTTGGATGATCTGTGCCCAAACCAGAGGCAAATCACAACATATGCTTTTGTGTGGGTTTTCTTATTTTTAGCAATGCATCAGGGAGAGGAAGGAGTCCCTGGAATGTACATAATTTGGCAATACACACAGAATGCCTCAGCGACTTGGAGGTGGGTTCACAACATATGTCTAACAGCCTTTTTCATGAACCCAAAAGGAAAATAGTGAGGAGTCATTGCTTACTAAAATCTGCTACTTCAAGCATTTCCTACCTTGGATTAGCCTGTCTTCTAGAGTAAATTAATTGTAATGAAGTGAAAAAGCATTGGAACAAATGTCCTAAGAACCGGGGTTGAAGCGAACCTGAAAGTTCCCAAACTGCATTGTGGGTAGCCTTAGGACCATGCCTAACAGTTGTCTCAGGTCTAATATGAGGACTCAGGAAGGAGGTGGTAGGAGGAATGGCTATCAGCTAAGAAACTCCTCTGCAGTCTTTTCATATTTTATACAGTGGAGTTATGGGCTGCTTCCCACTGCTCAAAAAATAAACAAAAAATATTCTGAACTAGATGATCTCTATTGATTCCTTAAAATGTAACACAAGAATGTTTTATAAATTGAATTCCATCCCATTCCATTTGGAACTGTGAAGCCAAGAGTATTTGCCCAAGTCCACTTTCCAGTCCCAAAGCCTAAACCAACCTATCTAAGGAAGCTACAAAGTACGATGGACCTGCCTGGAGGGAAAAGAATACTGTGGCTCCCAGGCAGGCCTGCTATGAATATCTGTTAGAACAAAGGGAGAAGGGTCTTTTCCTCCCAGGAGCGGTTTAGCCACTTGATCACTCCTTGTTAACAACTGTCTGTGGTTGGAGCCAGGCGAGCAGGGTTCCTCGACCCAATCAAGCAAGTGCCCAGAGGGACACAAACCCTTGACCCAACCAAGCAAGTGCCCAGGGGGACACAAACAGTGCTGCTGCTCCCTCACCAGATGGAGAAACTTTATCCCAAATGACGCAAATGAGATCTGATTCAACATCACTGGTTGGATAAAATCTGACCTCCAAACCACATACAGAATATGATTTACTACTTCAACATTTTGTGGAGATGTAGTAGAAAGAAATCAAGCCTTCATATAGATGGCCAAGGATTTCCACTGAAACTTCACCACCTACTGACAACATGACTTCAAACAGATTATTTCACTTCTTCTTTTCCTGCAATGCAAGAGCTCAAACCCAGGGCCTCAAACATGATAGGAAAGCATTCTACCACTAAGCTACACCCCAACCCTATTTTATCATTTTGATACCTATTTTCCACTTGCCAAGTGTTAATGGTGATACCAGTTCACATGGGAATCCATGTGAGTCTCTGAGAAAAGTGTTTGGCACACAATAAATGATTAATACTGGCTGTTGTTTCTAATATGTGCCAAGAAAGCTGCAAAGTTTTAATGTAACATTCAACAAATGTTTATTGAGCCCCTATGAGGTGCCAGCCACTATTCACTATTTCCTTTAGTCCCACAACAACCCTTTGAAGTAGGTTATTATTATCTCCTTTGTGTAGATAAGAAAAGAGAGATTTGGAGAAATAAATTACAATAAACTGAAAAGTAAAACTGTCTGACCCAAAGCTTCTAAGCTTTATCTTTCCCTGAGGTGACTGTAAAGCTGATATGGTATTATGTAAAAAAGGCACTTAGCACAAAATCGGTTCTAATAAATACTGGCTACCATCATTAACTTAATCGTTTATGTTACATCTTTTATTACAGTTTCCCAAACACTGGTCAAGCAGTTTCCTCCTTTGTACCTTCTACCATTTCTAATACCTGTGCCTTTACTTACCAAAGAATACTTCTTAAAGTGACCAGCCATTGTAGACAATTTGCATAAATTATTTGGTATAAAGCCTGCAATGTAGTGATAATGAGAATGACAATGATAATGATAAGGATGGTGATGGCCGTGCCTTGGTGTCTCTGAGGGATCAGTTGGTTCCAGGAGCCGCAGAAGATATCAAAATATGTGGATGCTCAAGTCACTTACATAAAATAGTGTAGTCTTTGAACAAGACCCACGTTCATCCTCCCATGTACTTTAAATCATCTGTAGAGAATATATATGCTCTTCCAACCACTGTTATTCTGTATTGCTTAGGGAATAAAGACCAAAAACAACAACAAAAAAGTCTGCACATTGTCATTACAGATACAATTAAATTTTTTTTCTATTGTGGGTATGGAGCCCATGGATATGGAGTATCAACTGCAATGACAGTTGTAATAGTAATAAGGACTTTATTGTTGTTGTTATTGTACATCATCTCTTGGAAGACAAAGGTGAAAGGGCACAGGTCTCTGCTCTTACAGAGTTGGGTCTAAGAGCGAGATTGACGAGCAGTGTCAAACACACAGGGGAACATGTGACAGCAGGAGCAAAGAACTAGTTGTCCAAAAGGAATCAAGAAAAGCCTCACAGAAGAGACTGTCTTTGTTTTTAATATGCAAGATGAAGAAGAGTTTGTTGAACAAATAAAAGCCCAATGGAGAGGTTGTGCCTAAGTCCTTAAAACCCCAGACCGAGCACAGCGCACTAGGTCCCGTTGCTGATTGCATGTAGATATGAGTTGATGATCACAGGTCCCCTACAACTCCTCCAGCTTATGTCTCATTCCTCTCTTAAAATATCCTTAAGACATAAATCTGTTAAAGTCTTTGTAATAGCGAAGGGATGAGAGGAAAGAAAGTCTCTGGAATAATCTACTTATTGTAGAGAAATTACAACCTCATGTTCCTTTGTCATTCCCAAAGGGATGCTTCTACACGACAGGCTAATCACCTGCAAAATTACCACCAGGAGCTGGTTCTTAGTTATGTACAAGCAGAACAGCATTCAAAGCGTCTTCACATGGTTGGTTTTATAACTCAAGAAAGATTGCTCTGATTTAGCTTATTTTTACAATTCAAACGTAGTAGAGAACAAATGGATACTGGTATCTGTCAAATGAGAGGGAAACAGAAATGCAAGAAACTAGCCCTGAGTAATCAATCCAGGTTTTCTCCATCTAGTCACAGAGATAGTGCAATCATTTTGGAGTTCAGAGCATAAAGCATAAGACTCCTGAGTACTTTTATGTGGATGTTGCTCTTAACATACTAATATGTCAATGTCTCCAGATTAAACACTGCTTTGTACCGCAGAGTTGTGTGCATCACTCATACAGATTGCCCTCTGTGTTTTCTCTCTTCATATGGCTGGTCTCTATATGCTGTTCAGGACCAGGAAGCATCCCCATCATATTCTAGCAAAACTTTCAATGGAAAATTTTTCTGAGCAAACCAGTCCTCCCACCATTTTCTCCTTGCACACACCATCTGCTTTGGCTAGCCTTCCATGCACAGAGTCTCCAAAATCCACTGAAATAAATCTGTGGTGTTTGTACAATTCATTTTCTAAGAGTATGACTTTATAGATCCTCTGCCCACAGCCCTCCCTTATTATTAACAATTGGGCATTGGTTTCATGATATACCTCAGAACTGATGGTGTGAAATTAAACTTCAAGCTCACTGCCTTCCCAGATCTAAGATAGACCCTGGCCCAGAACAACTAACTAGAGGAGCTTCCCAAACCTGGCTTGGGAGTCTAGGTGTTGAAAGCAGATGTGGCTGCTTCCTGTTGGTCAAAGAAGTTGCTGGATGGCTTTTTAGTTGTTAGTTGGTGGATTGTTTGTATATAAGCACAGAGCATATGCTCTGGGGTTGAGATTGTTAATTACAGCTCTAAATTGCATGAGGGTAATGATGTTTTTACTCTCCTCTCACCAATCTCCATGGAGACACACCCACTTTATCCGTGTATGAACCAAGGAGAATTGCTGTGTGTGGTTGGGAAGTTCAATACCAAGCCAATGCCCTTATGCTCGACAGTAAGGAGGAAAACAGAAATGGCTGGGAGAAGGATGGATCAGAACTCCTGCTCTGCGAATTACTTACTGTGATCCACTGCGCAAGTTGCTTCAACTTGCTGAGCCCATTTTCTGAATAGGGACAAATTCTTACCTCCCAAAGTTGATCTGAGTCTCATTCATTTTACAACAAATATTTATTTAGTGTAGAGCACTAAAGAATTTTCCATTGCTGACATACCAAATATCACAAACTTAGGACTGCTGTGGTTTGAATATATTTTAAGAGTGACCCCTTAATAAAGGTTCATATATTGGAGGCTTAGTCCCCCGCATGGTGGTATTGTGGCCTAGTGGGAGGTCTGTATGTCAGTTGGAGGCATGCACTCGAGGGATCATGGGCTTCCAGTCTCTTTCTGGCTCCCGTTTTGCAATGTGATTTCTTCCTCCCTCTCACACACAACATTCACATCTGCCATGAGATAACACAATTAAGGGGGCCCTCTTCACAGCCTGCACCACCCTGTTTGAACTTTTAGCCTCCAAAACTGTGAGTTAAATAAAGTTACCTCTTTACAAAATTAGTTTGCCTAGTCACTCTGTGACGGTAATGAAACAGACTAATATGGTGACTTAAAGAAACACAATTTTATAGCCAGGTGCAGTGGCACATGCCTATAATCCCAGCAGCTTGGAGCCGGAGGATCTCAAGTTCAAAGCCAGCCTTAGGTAAAGTAAGGTGCTAAGCAACTCAGTGAGACCCTGTCTCTAAATACAATACAACATAGGACTGGGGATGTGGCCCTCTGGTTGAATGCCCCTGAGTTCAATCCATGTTACCCACCTCCCCCCCAAAAAAAGAAACAAAATTTTATTATTTTCATTGCTATAGGTAAGAAGTCCAGTAAAGACCTCACTGGACTGAAATTGAAATATCAACAGGGTCATTCTATTCTCAATTCTCTAAAGCAGAATTCATTTCCTTCCCAGCTTCTAAAAGCCACTGATTCCTGGGCTTGCAGCCCATTTTTACATCTACAAAGTCAGCACTGATAGACTGAGCCCTTCTCAGGCTGCTGACCCTCTGGTTCTCTGTAGTTAGGAAAGGTTCTCAGCTTTTAAAGACTCAGTCAGTTAAAATGGGCCCACCTGAATAATCTGAGATGATCCCTCATCTCAAGATCCATGACTTTAATCCTATCTACAGTCTTATTTGCCATATAAATCTTCAGAGTTTCTGAGAATTCAGGTATAGACCTACTGAGGGGCCATTCTCCTGCCTTCCACAGGTGCACACTCTTTACTTCAGTGAGCCAAAGGAAGACCGCCCCCTCACCTTGGAGCTAACACATATGTGAGTAGGGACAGACAGTAAAAATATACTTCAATAAGCAAAGTTACAGTGTGTTAGTAGGTATGAGTCCTATGGGGAAAAATATAGAGGAAAGTAAAGGGAATAGTAGAGCCAGGTGTGGCTGTAGTACTAACGTAGCATGTGTATTACAGAGAAGGTAGAATGCATGGGATTGAGATTATGAAAGGGCTGCTGCTACTGTGAATTTCAAGGCTCTTAATTCTTGTGAATGACAAGGGTCTGGCGAGGGCCCCCTTAGCTGTGTTACGTCATGGCAGATGTGAATGTTGGGAGGACCTAGCACATACTTGTTCTTTTTTTCTTTCTAACAGCACTGATTTTTTTTTCCTATGTAAGTGAGCCTATTAAAGTCTGCTCTTCTGATTCTCAGGTTGGGTAGGAGGATCTCAAGTTCAAAGCCAGCCTTAGCTAAAGTAAGGTGCTAAGCAACTTGACCCAGGATGAATCAGACTTTGTAGCACAGCAAGAGTGCAGAGATCCAGCTCTCCAAACCACTGGCTGGGAGACCTGGACTTCACAGCTGCCATGGGTTCATGGGTTCTTCCCCCCTGGAATCTTGTGCTACTCAAGAAAAAGATCAGCAAGTGCAACAAAGAGTCAGAGAAATTCATGCCACAGGCCTGGGTTAAACAAGATGTGTGGCAGAAGCTAGCACCATGCAGTTTCTGTGCAGGTTCTATGCATGAGAGAATCACACCTTGGATCATCTATAATGCATTCTATCAGCAAACATTTACTTAGCAACTGCCATATGCTTGCCTGTGGCCAGACCTTGGTGCAAGAAAAGGAAGTACAGTCCCTGCCTTCTGGGAGACATGGTTGAGTTGAGGAATCAGAGAAGAAAACCTGTGATTACATTTCAGGATGTGCAGAATCCAGAGGCAAGAGACAGCATGACACACTCATAGAAAGAGTAAATAGTTCAGTGAGGGTGGAATACAGGCTTCAAGGCAGTGAACTAGAAAGAGAAGCAGCTAAAAAATTACTGGGTTAGAACAAAACACAATTTAACTCTAGCCATATGGTAATGTTTTCCATTAAAGTTGTCCCTGAGATGGCAAGGGGCCACGGAGACTACCAAATGGTGCTTCACTTCATCGTTGATTCTCTTTTTGCTTACAAAGGAATGGATGGTTCACTGATTGCTCCCCTAGGGAGGTTTTTAAATGTGTCCTTAGCCACCTCTTGAAAGAGACACAGCCCAGTTAGTTAAGAGCATGGGATACAGAGTTCGCAACAGCAAAGGTTTTGATACAAACTTTCACTCTTCAGCTGTGAGGTCCCTGGTGAACAACTGAGTTGCCAACCACCTTCCCCTGAAATATAGCATGGGTAACAGAAAGGGCCCCGCCTCAGTGAGTGGCTGTGGGGGTCCAGCGAGGTGATGGCTGTCAAGTGCTCAGCATAGGGAAGGACTTTGTAGTTGTATGTATGGTATTCACCAAGTATTCATTCCTTCACCAGATATTTGACAGGCACTGTTGAAGACCCTAGAGATTGAAATATAAATAAGGCAGAGGTTGGGGGTGTAGCTCGGTGATAGAATACTTGCCTATCCTGTATAAGGCCTTGAGTTCCATCTCCAGAATCAAATAAATAAATACATAAATAAATAAATAACAATAAGATGGAACGTTACCCCTCAAGAAACCTCCAGGCTGGTGGTCAGATGAATATAATTATATAATGGAACAAAATAAGGTCAATTTGTTTTCTCCCCTCTCCCATTCCAATTCAGGCCTCCTAAAAGAAGTGACTTGTCTTGCTGATCTCCACAAAAAGGGACAAAATCCCTCTGATTTTTTTTCTTTAAATATTTATTTATTTGTTTGTTTATTTTTTACAGATTGCATTTTGATACATTGTGCACAAATGGGGTACACTGTTTTGTTTCTATGATTGTACACGATGTAGATTCAAACCACTCGTGCAATCATACATGTACATAGGGTAATGATGTCTGTCTCATTCCACCATTTTTCATACCCCCTCCCTCTCATTTCCCTCTACATAATCTAAAGTTCCTGCATTCTTCTCTCACCCCCCCACCCCCACACTCCCATTATATATCATCATCCACTTATCAGAGAAAACATTTGGCTTTTTTGGGATTAGCTTATTTCACTTAGTATGACATTCTCCAATTCCATCCATTTATTTGTAAATGCCATAATATTATTCTTCTTGAAGGCTGAGTAATATTTCATTGCATATATATACCACAGTTTCTTTATCCATTTGTCTATTGAAGGGCATCTAGGTTGGTTTCACAAACTAGCTACTGTGAATTGAGCATAAACATTGATGTGGCTGATTTTAAGTCCTTTGGGTATAGGCCAGGGAGTGGGGTAACTCGGTCAAAAGGTGGGTCCATTCTAAGTGTCCTGAGGAATCTCCACACTGCTTTCCAGAGTGGCTGCACCAGTCTGCAGCTCCACCAGCAAAGTACGAGTGTGCCTTTTCCCCCACATCTTCGCCAACACCTATTATCCTCTGATCTTTAATGGAGCCACAGGAACTTAAGGATGGTCCTGGAAAACTGGTAACAAAACAGCAAGAACAGAACTCCTTACTGGCTCTGTACCCTAAGAAGGAACCTGCTGGATTAGAAAGGGCCCTCGGGGGCACACAGATCCACTAGATGTTTCACTTTGCACCTGAATAAACTGAGACTTAAAGGGTCAAAAGTGTCACCTAAGTTCACTCCTGAATCTGAGTTCCTGCTCCTACATCAGCCCTCTGTCCCCTCCGCACATACTGCAGCCTTGTGCCTGTCATCTTCTCTGTGTGTGTTTGTGTTACCTTTCCCATGGCAAGACATGTTCTTCACACCAGATCTGTCAGAAGGGGAGGGGAAATCAAATGTAAAAATATCAAAAACTGTCTATGGATTCCACTCCTTTCATCTTTTCAAATCAGGAGCCCATACAGCTTCAAGCTGTAGAACAATTTGCTGTGTCTTCCTTCAGGGACAGGCCTGTGGGTGCCTTCCGCTCACAAGACCATAAAAAAACCTCCCAATCTTCCTGTGTGCTGCTGAGGAGGACATGGAGCTAATTCACAGGAAACTTGGACAAGGGATCTGCATGATCAGGTGAATCCTATTTCTAAACATATCCAGCCCTACTCTTTCTCCACAGGGACATTGAAGGTATAAGACCCGATTTAGTCATATAAGGGTTAGAATCCAGCTCCGCCACTAACTGGGTGAGAGACCTCAGGCAAGTCACTAAACCTCTCCAAGCCTCAGTTTCTTCAGGTGGAAAATGGGTACAATACCACTCCCGTCTGTAAATTCTCCTGAAGATGAACATGGTATCTGTAAAACCAGCACAGGGCTGGGGAAGGATAAACCCTCAATAACAGCAGCAAGGAGGAGGGGGAGGAGATTAGAATTATTATCAGCCTTACCCATGGTGTCAGAATTACATCTTCTCCAAAACAGCCAAAGGAAATTCTTGGGGTCCATCTTCAACTTTTGAACTGCATACTTTTTTGCATTTAGTGATAAAATGTCTCAGTGACAAGTGACATGTTCTGTGTGTGTGCACACACTTGCCCCCAACCCTCCTCTAGTTAGAATAACCTGCTAAGGCCAGGAGAAACTGAAGTTTAGTTGCTAAACTAAAATTTTAGTTGCTAAAATGCTAGATGGCAGGCCACTCCACTATAAAGTCAAGAAGCATACTTGAAATTAGGCTTCTTTTTCTAAACTCATGGTCCACCTGCACTGTCTTGCTCTGTGTCCTACAACTGACTCTGAGTAAAATCTCCAAAGGTTTACTTCTCTCCACCCCAAGCACACTTCTGAACTGCTGAACTGCTGTCCTCATCACTGCCCCGCTCCTCCAGCACTTACAGCCTCATCTCTTTGCATACTTTTCCCCTTATGCAATTCTCCTTGCAGGGCATATTCATGCCTAAATGTGATTATTTCCCCTTCCAAATAAATAAGCATGGAGATCATACATCTTTCCACAAAGATTTCCTTTCATGCATCCACCCGATGTTTGTTAAACAAGAATCCTGTCCTTATGTGATTCTTCTCCTATTGACTGGCCCTGCAGTCCCAACTCACGCAGAACATTTCCATCATCCTAGACAGCTTTGTTTCTTGTGCTAAAATTATAACAGGCTTCTCCTCCCCTAGAGCCCCGCACGCCTTTGGCATTCAATGCTATTTGTGCTTCCCATTCTTGTGTAGGTTGCTCAGTCCCATATTGATGTGATCTCATCAAAGTCCTCAAGGCTCCACCGTGCCTGGGCTTCTCTCCGCAGCCTCCTCAGACTGCTTGCCAGCTTTATCACCAGCCCTGTGTCCTCTCCTCCTGTTTCCCTCCACCTCCTGCAACAGGGGTACCAGCTGCAGCTGGCCTCCTGCCTTCCTAGGCTCCAGGTCTGTCTGGGATCCACCCCGCTCTGTGCACTGCAGAGAGACACCTTTCTGAAGTGAGCTCAGCCTCCTGGTTTCACAGCTCCTTGGCCCTCTGGTTTTCTTCTGAGACCTCTTGTTCAGCCTGCATTGCTTGATCACTTTCCTTCTGTGTGACGCAACTCTCATCTGCTCCCTCTCACAACATCTGCTTCTCCTGCCCACTCTGAAGTTCCAGCGTGGCTCTCCATGCGGGACATGCAGGACAGCATGGCTCTGTCCTGCTGCTTTTTCATTCAGGAACCTGGAAGCTGTTCCTGCTGAGCCTGACCTCCTTTATTTTTTATGTTACTCTTTTAGGAAAAAAAATTCAAAGACGTGCTCTTTTACACCACAGGATACAGACAATTTATGCCTCAACTCCCCCCTGCTTATTTGAAGGGGCAGGCATAGTGGGAACCCCAACTACACACACGTTATTCACCATTCCTGTTGTCACTCTCTTGGCTTTGGTCCTAGTCATTTCTCTCCTACTCCCCTAAACCCACATCCCAGGCTTATTCCTTGTCAATTTCCATCTGCCCTTCACACCCTCTACTCCAGACAGGTTCCAAAAAGCAGAATTGATCCATTAATTACCCCCACTCAACGGGTTCCCCATTACTTTGAGTATGAAGTCAAAACTCCAACATGGTATCCAAGGCACTTGGCAATCTGGCCACTGACTAGCACTCGCTGCATCTCCACCTGCTCAGTATCATCCAAGTTTACTGGGGACGGTTACATGGAAGCATTTTGTACCATGTGGGTACAAAAGTTGTACCCATGTGGGTACAACTAAGAAAAACACACTGTGGTATTTCATGTGGGCATGCCTCAAATAAGGGAGAAGGTGGGAACATGCAACCGCATAGAAAACTGGGGCAATTTCTTGACCAATTACTATTCCTATATCAACTATAACTAAATTGTTCCCCAGATAAAGGGTGTCTGGATGTAACTAGCCCTCTCCTTTCTCTGATGTAGTCCATTTGGACAGTCAGATGCCTCAATACAAACCAGCATAACAACAATAAAAATAATAGCTAATAAACCATCCTGCAGAAAATGTCTGAGTTCTTGAGCTATATTCTCATTTATTCTTCAGTAAATGCAAGTTAAAATAAACATGTTAAGCAATTTGCTCAAAGCCACACAGGTGTTTTGTGGACAGCCAGAGTGCAAACCCACATCCTCTGGTCCCCAAATCAACAGTCTATGCTATTAGTCACCTCCCCAAGAGGGAGCCCAAAGTTTGCTATTTGAATTGGTGCTATTAACACCTACCAAACAATAAGCAAGCTCTCGACATCTCCCATGCCCATTGTCTTATTACAGACAAAGACTTGGTCCTGTGTGGCCCTCTGACGCAGACTCTTTACATTCTTTCAGAAGCCCATCATAGGATATGGTGCATAGGATATGGAGTTTGATTCAGAAGACCTGATGGGATTCAAGCTCTATCTGGTACTCATTAGTGGTGTGGCCTTAGGCAAATCATTTAACTTGGACCTCAATTTCTGCCTATAATGGAGATATTAAGACCTACTCTCAGAGGGATGCTCTAAAGTATAAATGAGATAATGTCTATGAAAATATTTTGCAGAAGGGATCATTTTGATTCTAGCAGTTCTAGTTAGATACCAAAATAACTGTGATTATTCTCTTGATAGAAAGATTACCTGGAGCTCCTCAATTCATGGAAACTAAAATTCTGCAAGCATGTGCCCTAAATTTATCCTAGTGGCATAAATAATCAGGACCCCAAAAGACAACCCTTCTTGGACAACAACTCCTATCCTGTATTAAGTTCCTCCTCCTTTCAAATCTTCCCTTGAAGAGGGCCTGCAGAGATGAATTCAGCTTCCCCAAAGGATGAGGCAAGGAGAAATCAAGGAGAAAGAGAAAGAAAGGCCAGCATTGGCACCTTTTCCCTTCATTTTCCAATCTGTTATGATCTTCAGAGATTTTTTTTTTTTCTATTTTGCCTCTTCTCTCAACTTACTGTTCACAAATGTGAGCCATACTTAAACTGCAGCCTCCACCCTCCTCAGTTACATCTGTCTGCCCTGTAGCTCACATGAGCATCTCACTGCATCCTTTTTTAAAATACTTTATTTGTTTTGATTCATTGTAAACAAATCCTTTTAACCTCCTGACCCACACAGTGTTTTCTGCACACAGTTCAAGTCCTTCAACCTTGTTCTGGGTGGCCATGCTGTTCCCCCAACTGAACAGGAGAAGCTGAATTGATCCTCACCACAGCCAGCTAGGGGCAGAGCTGGGATTTGAGCCCAGCTCCTCTGCCAAAACCAAAGCTCATTCCAGCATAACATGTCACTTGAGTTCCATGTTTGTGGTTCTGAGAATCTTCATTCATTCACAAGCACTGTGTTTAATAACTCCATACTATGTATAACACTGCAACACTCAAGAAACTCAATCTTAGAAGTCAGAGAGATGCAAAACACCATGAGAGAGATGTACAAAGAAGAGGCTGAGCAGAAGCACCTGTTCCTTCTTCAGATATATTTTGCAAGAAACTTTAAACAAATTAAATGGTAGTGTGCTGAGTTCTTTTTTCTTCTTTTAAAAATGGTTGTTTAACAATGGGAACCCCTGTGAGCATGCTCAGTGTCAATGTGGAGAACCAAAAGGACGCTAACTACCCTAACTATAACAGTGTTCGTGGTTGTGATTTTTTTAAATAAAATTTCAAATGTTTATAAACAGTAAAAAAAAAAAAAAAAAAAAAAAAGATCTATTTTGCCACAAAGATGTAGCACTAAGGATCACAGGAACTCACAACTCTTTATATCAGAGTCCATCACATTCAATGATCAAGAGGATCAGTAGAGCCTGTTGCTAGCCTCTGTATTCTTCAATGATCTAGCTCCCTGCTTGGTACATGGGAGGGAGCCAGATGAAAATAACTATATAACACGTTTCTGAAGCACTAATAAAGCTGTGTATTCTACACATTTAAGGTAGAAGAACACACACACAAACACAGGATGCAATTTCATGTTGCTGAAAAGTTATAATTTTTAAAGTAAAATACAGGGTTTATACCAAGAGTGCCTCTGAGCACAGTTCTTATCCTTCTTTTGCCTCCCTTAGAGAAGTTTAGTTTGAATCAGGCTCCAGTAATTTCTTAATGACCTTTAATAAGCCAGAATAGACTCTTTCAGGTAGATTTTAGGAACACTCACGCAAAAGCCAAGGAAACTTCCCTAGTCATTTAGCAAAACAGGTAATGAACACTCCTAGCCCTTGGGCTCAATGCTGAATTCATTCCCTCACATTCCTGCATTCAAAACCTAGTTGTTGAACAATTGCTAGGTTGATGCTAAGCGCTGTGCTAGGCGCTGAGTGAGACAAAGCTCAGTCGTTTTGGGGAAGAAACTTAAACCAACAAATTCAACTCCAGCAAATGCAGCTGGAACAAAACAAAGAGAGCAACTGATTCTTATAGAGGAGTCTGAGAAAACTGAAGAGCAGATATTACTGGTGGGTCTTCAAAGATGAGTTAAAGTTGTCCAGGTGAAGAGTTTATGGAAAATGGAATCATTATATGGAACAGCATTTCCAAACCATGTTTTTGAAGAGGATGGGCATGTTCAGAAAGTAGCCAGACTATCATATCAACGTAGCCCAACTTGAACTGCGGGTGGGACTGGTCAGATGGAAACAGACCATGGATGCTTGTGAAGTCACAAAGCACAGGGAGGGAGTAGCTTCTGCTATCAATTAAGCCAAGGAAGAATTACTTTTACCAAATATCCCTTGGGAGACAGTTTGGTGTTGGGGGGGAAGTGTAAGCCCTGGTGCCAGACCACCTGGGCTCTGCATTCAGGATCAACCACCCCCTCATTGTATGATCATTTTTCTCTTGTACTAAATTTATTTTTTTAAATTGGCAAAACTTTTTTTTAATATTTCTAGCATACAACATGCTGGTTTCATTGATATACACACTATGGAATGGCTCACTCAACCTATTTCCTCACAATGGGGCCTTTGGAAAGCTGGCTCCTTGGCTGTTTTCTTTTGGAGAAGGGCGATGATCATAAGAGTCCCTAACTCTTAGGGTTTGGGACAGCTAAATGAGCATTTAGAATCATACCTGAGCATTAGTTGTTAGCAACAATGATCTGCTTTTTGCAAAGTCCTTACTACTGGTGACACATGCAAATTTTTGTTTTTTCCCAAAGTCCTATATTGGTACAGCAATCTGATTCAGGTAAGCATTTCAGAAACTACACATAACCATTGATTTTAATTATTATCAAAAAATAGATTAGAGATCAGCAAACTATGGCTAATAAGCCAGATCCAGTCCCATATTTGTTTTGGTAAGTAAATTTTTAAACTTTGGTATTGTGCATCCAGAGCTGTCCAAACTTATTTGACCAAAGAAAGCCTTTGTGGGTCTGACTTTCCTTGGAATGTGGTTTGGGAAATATACTTTTTAGATGGTAGCAATGTTTCCTAATGAATGCAACCTACTCTCTTAGAAGGCATTTACTCAACTTTGTATTGTCTGTGGTTGTTTTTGTACTATAAGAGCAGAGCCGAGTTACAACAGAGACCATATGGCCTGACTGACCAAAAATATTTACCATCTGGTCCTTTTCAGAAAAAGTTTGCTGACCCCTGAGATAGATGACTGATAAAGAGCAAGACAAATGGCACATATACAGATGGATACATATGTGTACCTGGAATCCAGAGTCTTGATTGGTGAATTTTCTCATTAACCTTTCCTGCATTGGTCATTACCTTTGGACTAGTAGTTCTCAATGTAGCATCACACTGTGATTGTTGATGTGTGTGGGTTTGTCTGCCAACCTTTATCATCTGTGATGCTCTGAGAGAACAAAGGTGGGACCGTTGCCTTAGATCTTACCAGATTATTAGAGTTAACATAAGTAGTACTTTATTCAAAGCAATCTTTTCCCTTATCCAGGTCAAATTACATTCCCCTTCTTCTGTCAGACCAACGTCAGACCCAATGGGTATTGTGCTGCAAAGACAAACCATTGAAGGCAGAAAGCCTAGAAAACTGCTTGCTTTCCAATGGAAACACAGTTACATTAGCCTCGAGTCTCAAAGCACAAAAAGTGCCTTTGTGGTTATCTGAAATACACGAGATCTCAATCGCTGTTTACTGAACCTTAAACCTTGACAAAATGGGTTACTCTCAGGTCCTGAACCAGCTGCAGATTTATCCTTTCCTTAAGGAACTACAAAAGTGACTGAGCTGGATGTCCTGCATCCCTTTTGTTATATGGGAATTAGGGGTTAGTGCAGAAGAAAATGCTTTTCAAAGAACCTTCCCTGCAAAGCCTCTGAAAAATAGTGCTTTTTGAGCAGTATGTTTCTGTGAACACTATTTTAGCAGGTATTCTATTAGAACCGAGAGAGGTTCTGTGCTCATAAAAATGGGAAACACCATGTTAAGAAATGTTAAACATATTTCTTTCTAGAAGGACACTTCAGAGTCAAACTTGTGCACTGTGCATCTAGAGATGTCCAAATTTATTTGAACAAAGAAAACCTTTGTGGATCTGATTTTCCTTGGAATGTGGTTTGGGAAATATACCCTTTAGATGGTAAAAATATTTCCTTATGGACACAAGCTACTCTTTCAGAAAGAATCTACTCACAAATATTTTTTTGCTTGTGCCAGGCATAGTGTACACGCCAGTAACCCCAGCAGCTCAGGAGACTGAGGCAGGAGGATCAGGAGTTCAAAGCCAACCTCAGCAACTTAGCGATGACCTAAGCAACTCAGTGAGATCCTGTCTCTAAATAAAATACAAAAAAGGGCTAGGGATGTGGTTCAGTGGTTAACTGTTTAGGTGTTCAATCTCTGGTTTAAAAAAAAATTTTTTTTTTTTTTTTGCTGGTTTGTTTATTCATTTTTGACTTTCTGTCCATAAAGGAGCAATTACTAATATATGTATTAAGTCTTTATTATCACTTGGCACCTGGTGAGACAACTTTTGCAGAGGCCAGGCTTTGCAAACTTCAGTCTTACAAACTGGCCCGAGCTATCAAGTTTAATGTCACCTAACACAGGAAACTTAAAGAAGGAATGAATACTTGTGAGCTACTATTGCCAACAAGTGTTTTACATATGACATCCCATTTAATCTTCAGAACAATCCTGGAGAGGAGTTATTTATTATTCCCATTTGCAGATGAAGAAACTCAGGACCAGATAATAACTTTCCCAACTACAAAGTCACCAGCGCTGAGCCCATGTCTCTCTGGTTCAATGCTGTAAAGTTACTCCAAGAATTGCAATAGCGCTGTTCAATAGAGCTCTCAGCAATGATGGAAATGATGAGTGTTCGTGTTGCCCACCAGCTCTGTCATGATAGCCACCAGCCACATGAGGCTACTGGGCAGCTGACATGTGGCTAATGGACTGAGGAGCTGGATTTTTTAATTTTAATTAATTTAAGTTTAACTAGAACAGCTCTGCCATGACTACCATATTGGAGAGCACAGCTCCACAGCATTTCTTTTGAAGTACTGAGACTAGTTGACCTGATTATACTGAAACACCAAGTTATCAGTTTTCCATTATCAGCTTCAGTTGTACTTCTTTACTAATGAAGGAGCCAATGGATTCAAGGACTGGCAAATATAGTATGGAGCAGAAGCAAAAGCAGATAATGTGAATAAGATAGTACTTCTGTCTAAGGAGCATAGTAGCACAGGAATATTTCTTGCAGGGCCAATGACTTGAACCATTTTAATAAACTACAGGATATGAAAACACACAGAAAGAGCAAAAGCACCCACAGGCTTGGGGTCATTTGAAAGATAATAAATGCACTTTAAGGGACTCTAAAGCAACATGCTATAGTTCCCTTATTCTATTTACTATCATCGAAGCACATGGAAAGTTTGAATGCTCTACTCAAAATGTTAGATTGCAGGTTTGGGGAACATCCATTTAACCTAGCATCTCTGTGTTGAACATTCTGGAAAAATGAGACATGACTGCAATGAAGTACTTTTAAGTGTAAGATGCCAAATTTTCTGGGACCCTCCTACAAGTTGCTTTCCAACTGTTCTTGTTAACGTTTGACACAGATTCCAGAACTCCACAACTGGGGAGCAGGGAGGGAGCAAGTTTGGTATTTTAATTTTGCATCATGATAATCTGAACAGTTGATGGCAAAAGTCAATTGTGGGTTCTTTGATTTTACAGAGTTTAGCAATGCATCATCAGAGATAAACTGAGCACAGAAGAGCATGGCAGCACAAAGGTTAAGAATGAGAGTTTGAAAATCATACCGTTTATTTCAAACACTGGTTCTGCCACATCAGGGCTATGTGATCTTGACCATATACTAGTGCTTAATCTCTCTATGCCTCAGTTTCCTGATCTATAAAATGGAGACAAGAATGAAACCTACCTTTTCCACATGTTCTCATATTCTAACATAGAGCAAGCCTGAAGCACTTGTTAACTCAAGAACTCAGCTCCTCTAAAGAGGCTGCTCAAGTCATTGTTCATACTAAGTCAGTGTGTTTTTATTATATAGGACAAAAGCAATGTTTCCCTATATACGTGTACATTCCTTATGAGGTTCACTTGAGATAATTCAGACAGCATGCTTTCAGAGCACAAAGTAGTACAATAATATTTAATATTAACATATGTTTTTCCTGGGGCCTAAGAAGAGATCATGAAATACTAGAATTATCAGGATCCATAGAAACTATTTTATCCAACCCCCAAATCCAATTCAGGGATTTCTACAGGACCTTTTCTCTGAGATTTTTTGAATTTGTGAGATCTGGGAAAGGGGCCCGTCATGTAAATAACCTCGCCTTTAAATAATCACTTGAGCCAAAGTCTGCCTCCTCTACCTCGCTGCTTTGGTGGTAAACAGAAGAATCCTAATTCATATTTCACATTTCCACATAGCAGTATTTTTAAAATATTTGAAGGTGAATTGAGCAGCTATGAACATTGATGTGGCTGTATCTCTGTAGTATGCTGATTTTAAGTCCTTTGAGGGGTGGGGGGGAAGGGAAAAAAATAACAGAATGAATCAAATAACATTACCCTATGTAAATTTATGATTACACAAATGGTATGCCTTTATTCCATGTACAGAGAAACAACATGTATCCCATTTGTTTACAATAAAAAAAATATTTGAATGTGGTGGTCATGTTCCATGTCCCCCATACACTCATCCCTCACAATAAGTTCATTTCAAAGTATAAACATTTCCAGTTGCTTCTACTAGTTCTCAAGATACGATCTCTTCTCCTTCCCCTTCCACTCCCCCTCCCCTCCCCCTCCCTTTCTCCTCTTCCTCCTCTTTCTCTTTCTCCTTCCTTCTCCTCTTCTTCATCTTTTGCTGTTGTTACTTCGGACACACCATAGCTCGATCCATTCCTCCTGCACTAACTTCCATCCAAACTTATTACCCGCCAGACTCATGCTAGGTTCTGAGAAAGGAACTGAGTCAGAGAGTCACATCCACCTAGCACTGCCAGGCGCAGGAGGCAGATGTGTCCACACAGAGCTGAACTTGCACTGAATCTCCAGAGGGCAGAGACTGGAATCCACGTCTTATGTACCAGACTCCTATTAATTTACCCCAAGAGTGATTAGGCATCTTGTATAGACTATTGGTAACATGTTGATTTAAATCAACTACCTCCCTTTCCTTCGTAAGAATGGCCAGGTAATTCACTACATTCTATTTTACTGTTAATGTTAATGATTTGCATCAAAGCACAAGGTTCTGTACTTAGCCCTTTAAAGTTTCACCTTGTTTGCCTCAGTCACTGGGTCGCTTAGCTTGTTGTGTTGGCTCTCCGGTCTCTGCTTTCTGCCTATCAGGCAGACATACTTTGTCCCCTCTCTCCCATTCCTGACAAACTAAAGCAACTTCCTGACACTGAAAACAACTTCCCCATGACTGCCCAAGTTCACCAGAGGTACTAGACACTGCGGGCTTTCCGCGGGTGCACCTGCTCACTCCTTCAGTCAACCCTATCATGTGCACTCTTTGAGCAAGTCCCACAGGCAGGGGAGTGGATTCTCAGGAAGAGAGGCTTGGCCACTGTGCTTGGGATGCTCACAGTTTTAGGGAGGAGGCTGAGGACTCTATGCATAACAGCCAGGCAGGGCCATCGTCATACCTCATGAAGGCAGAGCCAGAGGACTCCAGGAGGCTGAGATGGGGCAGGGCACAGCCAGGCACTGACAGAGAAGGGGGCGCTCAGCAGACCTGGAAAACAGATATGACGGAAACCTGCAGAAAACAGGGCAAGTAACATTTTTTGTTTGTTTGGGAGCATTCTTCTCTGTTCTGGGAACTTTGCTGAGAAGTAGACAGTGTTCATAGTCATGTCACAGACCTATCCTTAACCAGGAATGGCTCATTCTACTTCCATCCTTTGGTTTGGGAGTTGATAATAAAATCTATTTCTTTTCTATCTTAAAATATAAAGCAGCCCAGTATAGCAGTGCAGGCCTATAATCCCAGTGACTCGGGAAGCCAAGGCAGAAGGATTGCAAGTTCGAGGCCAGCTTCATCAGTACAGCGAACCCTAAACAACTCGGCCATACCCTGTCTCAAAATAAAACATAAGAAGGGCTGGGCATGTGGCTCAGTGGGTAAGCACCCCTGGGTTGAATCCCTGGTACCAAAAAAAAAGCAAAGCCAAAGCACCCCATGTTTACAAGCCAGAGGCAACTCTTCTAGCCTGTTTCGTGGCTCTGTGAACATCTGCATGACACGTGTGCTTGCCACTCTGAAAGTCTGGAGATGCTGGCTCTGGGCCCACACGGAGGCTTCACAATGCTTCCTGGGTTTTGTCCCCTTCCTCCCAGGGTGCCCAATTATGTTCCATTTTCTGTGTGGCCTTTCCTTCCTTTGAAAGCAGACTTGAAGGCTGGGATGGGGTTCTGAACATGTGTTCCTCTGATACTAAAGTCCTGCACTGGGGAAAAGCAGCCTGACTCCTGGCCGGGCTTTTGTTTATAAATGGGCTTTTCACAGCTTCTCCTTCCAATTCAGTCTCCAGTTGAAGCTTGAAATGATTAAAGACGCTTGCAGGAACCAGAGTTGAGGAACTATTTTTTTTTCTTCTTTTTCCATTGGACGTTATCAAGTCACAACATCATTCCTGCCACACAGAACCAAAGGCTACACAATTAAGAGCAACTGGGTTGATCTAGAGTCTTGATCTTTTGTGGAGGGGGAGAAGAGATATGAGGACAGGGATTGGATCTTATTCTTCTTTGTTTTCTCAGCACTGTGCACAGCACCAAGCATACAGCAGGTGCTTAATATTAATAAGTAGTGAATAAGAGGCTAACATGATGGATGGATGGATGGATGGATGGATGGATGGATGGATGGATGGATGGATGACCTCATATTCTAATCTCAAAATGGTATTGTCCTAATTAAGTAAACTGTTAATATTAATACAAGCCTGTGGTTTTAGGCTTATGCCATTTTTTGAAATGAATTAGGAAATTAGCAAGCATATCTGCTTTTGTAATGTGCATATGCTTCAGAAGGTAGGTGAGACTGAGGACCCTAGTATACGCTGTGAAGTGCACATAACCCACATGCCTCTCGTCAGCTCCCTGTTCACTAAACACAGCACGAAGGACAGAATCCTATCTATGTCTCATAGACTGTTAAATGTAAAAAGCTTTCATTTTACAGGGAAGAACAATGAAGATGGGAGAAGCAAAGTTACTTGCCCAAGGTCACATAGCCAGTAAGCTACATAGCTAGGAGTGAATTTATTGTTGTTTTCCCATGGAAACAGATCCTTCATATTTGAGGTAAAAACAATAATTATATGTCTCATCTGAGTCATAATAGCTCTCATAAACTCCAAGGCTTCTGCCTTGCAATGAAGACCCAGCAAGTCAATGACACTGGGAACCAGAGATGAGTTAGAGATTATTGCACTAAATGGACAGTGCTGTGTTATAACAGCCCATCCTTCCTTCCTGAAGTGTGGGGTGCTTGCTCACTGAGTGGCTGCCTATGCCTAGCACACTGAAATTATGGTTAGTTTTCAGTGGATTTGGAGATAAGAAGGCCTTTTAGATTAACACTGAAATGATTTCAAACTTGTCACAGCACTAGTGTTTGACAGCTCCCAAAGCTACTCTCTGAGAGTGCTCACCTCCAATATGGTGAACTTCTAGAGAGGTGAAACACCATGGCTGAATGTCTACAGGTGCATGCAAAAATGTACAGCACATCAGGACTGCAGTGTTTTGTTGCTGCTTTTTAAGGTTCATATTTAAGACCAAGATGGAGAAAAACAGAAAAACAGTAGGCTCCATCCATGAAGTTGTTTCTATCTAAACACCTCCAACACTCTTTACTCATTAAACAGTATTTGGCACATAGTAGGCCTTTCTTTCAAGGGGCTGAATGAACAAAGGTTATGGAAGGTTACCTGACCTGCCCATAAACTCCTGGCAATGACTGCAGGCGTAGCTTCTTTCCTCGACTGTATCATGAAGATCTATAACGATACTGCATGAAACAAGGTTGTTCAGGTACTTTGTGCCAATATCAGTCTTTCTTTTTTTTCTTTTAACAAGCCAAAAAAAGTGTTTTTCACATTGTCTCTGGTTAATAGCACATCTTGTGTTGTTCTATGGAGACTTCCCAAGTGCAGGCCCTTGATTATCTGATGTGGCCTGGGCTGTTTGCTTGAGACACTTCTCACATGAATCCACTGCATTACCATTTAGTGATGCCGAGGAAGGAGAAGCAATCATAGCTGGTGCCCATCTAGACGTGTTACACGACTCACACAACACAATCATGAAATGGGATTTATTCAGTCGCAGGCACTGACGTTGACGCAGCTCAAACCTAATTTTCTAGAGGACAGCACAATTCTCATTGATTTGGAGAGATATATGCACACTGTCTTGCTTTGCAGACTAGCTCTCCCAGAGTCCATGTAAAAACAATCTCTAGACATCAAAACATCAGTGAGGATGGTGAAGCTCTCTATGCTTTTATAAAAGCACTGACCTTCCCACCAAAAAGGCCACATTTTGACATGATGGAAAGTAACACAGCATAGTCCTACCATAAGATGCTGAATAATCAGAAATGTATAAAAGGATTCCATTATGTGCATGAAATGATTTACCTCTCCACTCAACTGCAAAAATTTGGCATTTCATATACATTAAAATGAAATCTCCCAGAGAAACTATTGAATTTACATTATATGGTGTAAGTTCCTAAGCAATTTCACCATAACCATATAGAAGTCCTCTTGCCCACCATATTTGATCTGGTTTTGTTTTATCTTTCCCTGTAAGATTTCAAAAATGTAATATAGCTTACTCATGTTGCCCAAAAAAATTATTGAGTGTCTAAATCAAAATGCTTTTCAGATATGCCAACATGTGAAAAGGTTCCAACCTACGAGGAGCTCACAGCCTGGTGGAAGACAAGATGCATAAAGACGTCCACTCTGCATGTATGAATATGTAACAACAAATCCCACATTGATGAGCAATTATAATGCACCAATAAGAAATGGAAAAAATAAGTAAATAAAGTGAAAAATATGCCCACTCTGATATACAATGCCATTTATGACACATACAGAAAGAACAGAGAAAGAAAGTGCTCAGGTCAGGGGAATCTGGGAAGGTCTTTTGAGAGACAGTGTGTATATGCAGTCCTAAACTACACACTAATCATCAGGCATTACTGCAGAGATATGAACAAAACATCCATGTGCATAAAACCACAGATCACTGCAGCAGGCAAGGATCTGGGGGTCACTCATCCAAATCCTACATCCTCAGGTGAGAACATGGAGGTCCAGAGAGGTCAAGTAAGCGGTCTAAGACACTCATATCTTC
The DNA here is from genome assembly GCF_902686455.1 of Sciurus vulgaris. Taxonomy (NCBI): domain Eukaryota; kingdom Metazoa; phylum Chordata; class Mammalia; order Rodentia; family Sciuridae; genus Sciurus; species Sciurus vulgaris. The sequence goes on from NC_136461.1 coordinate 46,093,749, forward strand.
TGACCCAACTGAGACTAGAATTGAATCTTCTGCCCTATACTAGGACACTCCGCAATACAGCTCATTGGGGCTTCATTTCTTTTACCTGCACACAGATAAAATCCAGCATAAGTGACTCAGTAGAGGAGACAACAAATTTGCTAAGATTGAGTGCCATCATCTAGGACCCTTTTAAATACAGAGAGCCTGTTTGGGATCCAAATTAAAATAAAACAACACTGACCTTGTATGATGACATCATTATACAACAGTGAGTGACCAGTTACAAGTTGATAATCTATCAGCGCTCTTTCCACAATGAAAATGAAGTAAAAAATTTGAGATAAAGAAAAAGATGCCTAATTTCACAATATGGTAGATGTCAGGACAAGAAATGAACTTACACCTATGAGGTCAATCTCATCTTGTAGTTTGGAAACATTAATTTGCTGATATGCTTTATGCTGAAGAATTAAAGGAAGACTGGCATAAATGGTGCTACAAAATTTCAACCTCTCATAAGGCTGAGCAAGAACAGTAAAAAGGAAACTGTTAGTCACCATATTTTATTACACAAAGGGCTGAATCAGAAAATTGGAATATTAATAAAATATTTCCTGCATGGACTTGGCTGATTAAATAAATAGCTTCATGGTTTTATGAAGATCTGATATGATACAGTCACGTTTAAGGGCAGTGAGTCCCTTTTTGTAATTACTAATAAGGATGGTTTAATTACATGGGTAAGTCCCAAGATACTGCTGCAACACACCAGCTGGGACTGAAGTGCCCACTCTCTACCTGATGCCTAGATTATCTGGAGTCTGACATGTAAATCCCATCAGCTTTGATTCAGATACTTCTAAGAAAGGGCTTAGGTAATATATCTTTTTCCTAATTCATAAAGAAAAATAATCACAATAGATGCATCAATTTACTTACATGGTTAAGTCTCTAAGGCACAGTTACCATCTCCCTAGAGAGGAGAAATGAGCTTCTGGTTATACTGTCATAAACAGAGAAAGACTAGGTAGAATTCAAACATCCCAAGCTCTGATAATTGTAAGATACATCTCAGGACCCTCCCTCTGGATAAGGGAATGGGCCTATTAAATGATAAAAGCCTGTTATAATAACCAATAGCAATTTATAGGACAAAAAAACTACCTGTCTTTCTCCTCCTCACTTCCTGCCCAACAGACTAGCTTTCCAAGGAAAATAACTGGAGAACCAAAAATGCTACAGAGATAGAGCAGATAATTGCAACTGTTTTCTACCAGTGAGTGCACAATGCAGTACACATGGGTTGTGTATTGTGTACTTGCCCGTCTGCCAAGCATGCATATCTCACTCTGATTTTTCTTTAGGGACTCATCCTCTTAATCCTAATCTTAATCCATGCAATTTGGTAGGGTTGACCTAATCTTCTGGCTCAGAGGTGGTCTTAAGGTCCAGTCCTGGCCAGTGAGCATGAATTCTATGTTGTCAATTCTGACCACAGTGACTGGTTCAGGAATGAGACCAAGTCTGTCAAGATTCAGCCCTAGGCCACTCTGGGAAGGGAAGAAGCCCTCTCTGGGGGTGGGAGGGTAGGAGTTGCTAAGCTTGTAGGATACAAGCCTGGATTGTTGGTGGCCATCTGTGCCCTGCTTGGGAACAGCCTACTAACAAAGCCAACACAAAGTACAGCCGACACATGAGAACTGAGCTGACAGAACCCTGACTTTAGCCATGCCTATAGCTAAACTACACCTGGTATATGTTATGAGAGTAAAGAAGTTCCCTTCCAGACTGAAGTCAGTCTAAGCTCGATCTTGGTCTTTAACAACCTCAAGGGGCCACATATAGGCAATATTCTAAATGCAGACTTCTGATTTAAAATGGTAGCAAGCACGTGAGGCTTACGTCAAAATTTTAAAAACATAACCAATGGCAAAAGTCAATATTCTCATACTCTATCAGGGTAAAGACCAGAAGAGAAACATCAACTGCTTTATGAAATGTCTGTATGAAAACCAAAATCTCAGCCCAAGTGTATGATTTACTCTTTGAACCAGTACAGTTATAGGTCCTTGGTATTCAATGTGGCAGCCATTAGGCTACACAGGGTTACTTAAACCAAAATTAAATAAAATGAATTTTTTAAAATGTCAGTTTCTCAGTCACACTAGCTCTATGGCAAGTGCTCAGCAGCCACAGGTGACTTGTGACTGCCACACTGGACAGTACAGGTACGGGACATCTCTACCATTGCCAAAAATTCCAGTGGAGAACGCTGGCAGGAGCTCTGTCCACTCCAAGTGTGAAATGTAATTACTACACCAGCCAGAAAATCAAGCTACCACAACAGATTAATGAAGATGTTAATCAATGTTAAGATATTCATCAAAGCATTGTTTTTAATAAAAAAAGAATTAGCAACAATTCAAATGAACCAAGAGAGGGGTTAAACTGTGATGCAGGCATAAAATTATTCTATACCTATTAAAAGGATAGAGCATGTTCTTTTCTTCTAGAGAAAAGGAAAGTAGAATTTTCTAAACAAAAGTAGTTTATCGACAGCATGAACTCCATAAAGTAAAACATTTGTAGCAAAAACAATAGCAAAATAACCAGAATAGCTAATTTTTCTAGTGTTTTCTATGTGCCAAGTAATATGCTAAATGCTCAAATGCATTATCTGGCTTAGTAATCAAAAGAGCAAATAAAATAGATAACAGCTTTATTTCCATTTCACAGATGAAGAAACTAAGACTTAGAGTAAGTACCTGGAAGACTAGGCTTGAATCCATGCTGTTCTGACCTCAAACCTTCATCTTCATTGTCTGATATGTGAACAGTAATTGCCTCTGGGTAGAAACAATGTAAGGGACTTTTCCTCTCTCTCATACTGTTCAAAGTTTTCCAAATTCAATACAAAAGGGACTATTTTATTTCAAAAACTTTGCAAGAAAAATCATTCCACTCAGCTGTAGCCACCAGCTGGTTAAAAGGAGGCTGCGGTGAGCCATGGATCCTTGCTTAAAACGGGTTAATTATGAGCACTAGGAGCTTTCATATTCTGCCGGAGCTTCTGTTCAAATCTAATTTCTCAAAGTATATTGCTAGACACTAATGAAAACCCAAAGAGACACACGCATCCAGGAGATGTATAGCCAATGAATTTTCTGTTGTTTTTAAACTGAACAACTTTTTTATATCCTAACATTTTTATGCCAGCTATGAAAAAGATAAATAAATATTTATGACATTCACTCAATTCCACAGTAACAGCTAAGTTGCTCATGTTCTCACTCTGGATTGAAATGTGCATATTTCAGTGGCTGGGAGTCTCAACCCTAAATGAGAAAGCCACCGAACACTGTCATTACAGACCCTAAAACTACTCATTTGACTCACCACAAGGATATGCCCTTGGTAGCAGTACATAACGAGCTTAATTAAGGCTGCTGCAGCCTTTGACAGATATAAGCTTCAGTACTACTCAGTAAACAGCAAAGAACATGACAGAATTACCCTGGACACAGGTTCCACTGAAGCTTTTATCATGTAGCAGATAACGTTGGACCCGGAAAAACAGATGATTGAGGAAACACAAAACAAATAAGGAACAATTTCCACCATTCAACTACCTTGTAGAAACTTTGTCCTTTACCAAAAATGACCCAGTTTACCCTTTGGCATATTGACCAAACGTCTACTTCATGAAAATTTTTGTAGGCACAGCATACTAAGTGTGAAGAATAAGCCAGAATTCACTAGTGGGTAGTACAGAAGATAAAAACAGTTCACAGGCCAGTTATCTTCAGCCCACAAGATGTTTTCTGTTTGTGATTTGTTTTAATTGATTTAATGCCAAATTTTTAAGCAGAGGAATTTTCATATACACACACACACACACACACAAAAAAAAAAAAAAAAAAAAAAGAAAGAAAGAAAGAAAAGGAAAGAAAAAGGAAAAAGAAAGAAAAGACAAGAAAGGCCTGGCCACATCAGTCCAGCCTTCCCTTCTGGTGACCACTGATTGTAGTACACCTGTGATTCACCGAGTCCCCACCTAGTCTACTTCACTCACCACAAAGTCCTGGCCCCTGTTGGCACCCAAGTCTGCAATTCTTATACCTTCAAGACCATTAAAATATACCACACCTGATATGCAGACAGCCTCGTTTGACCCAAACAAACATGACTGACATTCTCCTTAGAGTGCTCTGTGACACCAGGGAACAGGGGAATCAGGAAAGGCAAGTTCACCAGCATTTACCTTCACCACGACTGAGCCCTGCAAACCTTTTCCTGTCGCTTGCCCTGGCTCCTCACACCCCACCACTGTAGGATCTGCCTGTACCACATCACCTCACACTCCCCACACAGGCATGGTGGAGGTCTCCACCTTTACTATGGTTCCCCTGACCTAGAGTATAAATTTTGTGCCTTCCTCAGGTGACTGTTCATACCCTGAGGACTGCTATAGTTTCTGTCATACTCACCCTGTCAGGCCAGAGTTCAGAACAGTACCATACTATTGCATGATAGACTCACAAGCAAATTCCAAGTGACCCTTGAAATATTGAAGCTCAGATGCTTACCTGGCAAAACCCTTCCTCTGCCTTTTCACCCAGAGAATACCTTTTTGGTGGTCATTAGCCACCACATTATTTCCTGTTTGTTCTTTCCTGACTATTCCAGGGTCTTGAAGGAGAAAGTTTGTGTCTTTTAAATGGCTGTATCTATAGAGCCCACCATTGTGCCCAGGATCCTGTAGCTCAACAACTGGGTGAGTGGATGAATTGATAGAGTCACACAGTCCTTTAGCATAGATTTTTACTTCTTGTAACGGACACTGATGCAGCCCCTATGCTCCTCATCACCATCATCCCCATTATCACCACCACTGCCATGAGCAACAGCATCTCCATTTGGCAGATCCTGGAGACCCAGTGCTTGAAGCTTGCACATCTGAAGGCCAGAGTCCAAGCAGGCCTTCCTGTCCAATGCAGATGAAAGGCCACCACGGGAGTGAACAGGGTAGGAATCCTGTGCACTGTGATTATTCTGCACATTTCCATCCACTCCTCACACCCTCCCAATTTAAATAAAAAATGGAAAACCTGCATGTTTTGGTCATGTACGAGACAAAGGCATCGTCATATCAGCACCCTGTACTGCACCCAGAAGACAGCCAGCTGAACAATGAATGCAGAATTCAATTCTAGCAGTGACATGCCTGATGTCTTTACCTCCAGAACATATCTCATATTTCCTTCCTCTGGAGTTTTCTGTAAGTTATGGATTAATAAACTTTCCCTAAGAATGCAGCTTTATTAATCTTGCAAAATATTCGGAAAAAGAAAATATTTTCTTATTCCCATCTAAAGTGAGTTACAGTCTACAAAGTCCCATGTGTGCTGACAAGAAATAAAGTTGCTCTCCGCTGCAGATTGTCTGAGGTGGTACTTGTTTCCCCTCCCCAGTTGCATCTGGAGGAAACAAAATATCACACTGTCTCCTAACCTGTGAAGGCAACATGGACTATTAAGGCCACAGCATACCATGACCCAGTGTTCAAAGGGACAAAGAGAAAGTCAGCACAGGGAGGTCACAGTTCAAGCCAGCAGAGCCCACCATTATCATCTTCAACTACTGAATCCTCTCCGTCCTTTGCAAGGGAGGAGCTGTGTGACTTTGTGCCTGGATGTGACTGGTCTGGAGGTAGACAGGGAGGGGAGAGGAACACCATTTGTGGTATGTCACATCAGGTATGGCTCTGATTGTGCTGCCCATGTTGTTTTGCAAACAATCCAATTTTTATGACATCCAATTTTATGAAGACTTATTGTTCAACTGAGGCCCAGAGAGCCACCAGAGCGAGTTTTCAGCCAGACCCTGGATGAACAGTTAGTAAAATGGGGCCAGTAGAGCCAATCCTGACCATCGGAAGGTTCTGAAGATCAAAGAGGTTATCTGTGCCCATGAAGACGTAGGAAAGAGCCCACAGAGGTATGTTACTGGGTTTCCCGAAATGTTTGCCTGCTGGTTGCCTTCATTCCATCCAGCACTCACATGTTTGAATATACGTGACCAGAAGTTCAGACCTAAAAGGTCATTCACTGCAAACAGGAAATAAATGGTCTGACTTCTCTAATCCCCTTGGCAGTCTGGGAAGGTGCATACTGTGGCTCCTGGCTCAGTGGTCTCCTCATGTACAGATGCAGTGGGCTATTCTGCAGTACAGTGGCCCACCTGGCACCAGCAGTCCCTGATTTCAAAGGGACCTGATGTGTACAAGTACCATACTGTGACCCTGGGCGACTGACCACCTGTCCATTCATTCTTTCTCATCACACTGGAATACAGGTTCACAACCCCTCACCCAGACTCCCTGGTACCTGAGGTGTTCAGAAGGCTGATTTTAGTTTAGATTTTAGAAAGGGAGCAAACACTTACCTTTGTGTAATATCCCTACCCAGATTTGGGAAGACACCCTGTAATCACACCCATGACTGCTGTGGAGCAAGATGTGTGGCCAACACCACCGAGAGCGTCAGATACAGATTATGAGCAGCCTCCTGCCGGTTAGGGTCACGTCAGGATTGCCACTAACAAAGTTACCAAAAGCCTTCTGGGTCATCAGAGTCTTTCAGGATCTGGAATCGAAGAGAAGGGACCATGGAGTCCAACTACTGTAGTCCTTCCTACCAGGGTACCCAGCACTCACAGAGATTGCCTGGTGAGACAGACCATCCTTTGGGGGCAGAGTCCTCTCAATTTCTTGCCAGGGAGGATGGAAGGGAGGGCATAGGAGGTCAGGGAAAGGAATAATAAGGAGCTAGCCCAAACAAAGTGTTTCACTTCACTGTTTTCCTTTAACGCCACGATCTTAATAAACATTTCTAAAATAGATTTATGGTCATGCAGGACATTTTGATTGACTGGTACCATCTAGTTTATGTAATTACGATCTACCATTGCACAAAGAAGTTGCCTAAGACATATTGCTCAGCACGTATCTCTGCTGGGAAGCAACGTGTGACTCTCCTTTCCTGGTGTATGAACAAGTCCTTTGCCTGTTTCTCTCGGATCCACTTCTGGCCACTTGCCCTGCTCTGTTGGGTGTTACAAGAAGTTGATCTCAACTACATTTCTCAGGCTCCTTTGCCAAGAGACTTCCAGTTAGGTTCACACAATGGGGAAGACTGGCAGGAGACAGGAGGAGCGGAGAGGAGCCAGGGTATTCCCTTCCTTTCTCTCTTTCTGCTATAAGGTAGCATCTTCAGAAGTGGCCAAGTCTCCTCTCTGGTTCCAGACAGTTCTTGTGTGGTGCCCACTCCCACAACTCAGCCTCTGTTATGCTTCCCATAGCCCCAACTCCTGGCCTTCCCAGTGTGGCTTGTCCTCCAGATTCCACCTGCCACCTGGGAGCCTGTCTCCTGGGTTCATGTAATACCACATCCACATCCTTAGTACCTGCATATCTAGATGGAGCCTGGCTTCCTGCTACTGCTAATCTCTTCTTTGGCTTGTCAACCTTTAGCCAGCCTTTAGTTACATCCTTTGTAACTAGTTTCCTGAATTAAATCATTTCTACTAAACTACCTGATGTGAACCTCCTGACACAGTGGATGTTATTAGAATTATGAAATTCTCCCTGGGGGTCATGACAGTGGCCAGAGGCTGCTTTGAGTATGTTCAGGGACAGCACAGCAAGGTATTGTCATCCCTGAGACAAACTGGTTAAAAAAGTCTCAGATTTTAAACCAGATGCAGAAAAGCCACAGAGCCAGCCATTACACCTGTGCAGCTGTACAATACTTAGGCTCCTATGGGATTTGACAAGAAACTAGAAAGTCTCTTCTGCACTATTTCCCAAATACCTCCTCCCCCGGTGAAAAAAAAATGTACCTAAAGAGAGAGCAAACACATTCTATTAACTGTGAAATCACCCCTGAAACCTTCAGGTGGAGAAGGCTTTTGTTGTTGATTTCATGCAATTTCTTGAGTTTGAAAAAAAAACTTGGGGTTAGGGGAGGACAGAAGGAAAGAAAGAGAAGGACAGACAGAAGGAGAAGAGGCCTTGGATGGGAGGGAGGGCAGGGAAGAGCAAGCAGCATTTGGGAATGAGGAGTCTAAAACAGACCTCACAGGGACATGTTTAAAGAATGCACTTATTTTGTTTTCATAAACCCAAAGCAGTTTACCACAGGGACAATTTCCCCTCTACTGCAAAGCAACTATGTTAGACTTTAAAAAATTAAAGATAACAATAATGTATGGTGCACTTTCCCAAAAAGTCAAGCATAAGGAGCATGAAAGACAGTGCCCATCAGGAATTTCAATCTTTAGAAATATTCAGATGAACAAACCTGGATCAGACAAAGGAGGACATAATGGAGTCGGGGGGGAGGGATTGTAACAGATTCCAGTGTTCTAGATGCCAAAGAAAGACGTGCATACCTTGGACAGGCAGGCGGAGGGAGGTGTCCAGCTCAGGCTGAGCCCACGCTGTCTGACCTTTATTTTTTAAGAGGGCAATGCTGGCCCCATTCTCCTACGTCCTTCCTCCCAGCCCCTCTTACTCCCAGTCATGCTGATTTATGGCTACAAAGCAAGTCAAGACTTCATTCTCCACCAAGACATTGGGAACAGTCAAGTATGCAGAATGATATCTGGCCTTACTCACATGAACCCACAGAGAGCAAACAGAAAATATATGGTGTCAGGGGCTAACCAAGTAGTCAGGTGTTCTTTTCCATAACCTTGTTTGATACAACACGACCTCTTTTATAGCAACCTAAACTAGTACTGCACATATTATTTTCATCTCAGAAAACACAGGGTAACCTGTGCTGATAATGGATGGGGGGGGGCAGGACTGAAGGCAAGGCACCCAGCAAGTGGGAAGGAGAAAAGTGAAATTGTATCAATCCTGATATTGTAAGGTGTAGCCTTTAGAAAGAAATGGATATCTGCCCTGAATCTCAAAGTAGAAATATTATTGGAATGGGGAGAAAAGAATATAAAAAGATTTACAAAAAGATTAATAGCACAAGGGATAACACACACACACACACACACACACACACACACACACACACACACACACACACAGAATTAATTGCCAGGTAATAATCACCACCTGGGTGATTATTACCCAAGTGGGTAATAATCAACACCTCTCCACCCTTCTTTGCAGGTGTATATGAGGTGTATGTTACCATTCCACACTCAATCACAATTCCAGTAGCGTTTCACCTCATATCAGCATATGCACTTGAAAGTCTTAAGTCAATGGGGTTGTGGGAAAAAGGGCCCTGGTCTGAGAGCAAGGAGACTGGGGTCTCTATTCCAGCCCAGCTTGATGACCTGGACACCTGTTTTCACTTTGCTCGACCTGTGTCTCCTTATCTGACAGTAGGAATGAGGCCCAGTCATCTGAGATATGCCTAAAGAGCTCAGCTAGGACTGAGCTTCCCCACCAGAACTAGACCCCCAGGCAGGCAACAGGTCATTATGGTCTGCCTGAAATACCAGAGCAATGTGAGGAGACAGACTCAGGTCCCCAGGACCCAGCTCCCAACACTCATGCCACCTGGGGTGTCTAATGAGAAGGAACCTCTATCCTCCTTCACCCATCCTCCCACTCTCTTTGGGAAACGAGAGATGTCTTTCAAATGTCAAACATCTTTAGCAATCAGATAAATGCAAACCAAAACTACACTAAGATTTCATCTCATACCAGTTAGAATGGCAGTCATTGAGAATGTAAATAATAATAAATGCTGGAAAGGATGTGGGGAAAGAAGGTTTTTACTATGTTGGTAGAACTGTAAATTAGTACAACCACTATAGAAATCAGTGTGGAGGTTCCTCAAAAGACTAGTCATAAAACCACCATATGACCCAGCTATACCACTCCTTGATGTTTATCCTAAAGAATTAAAATCAGTATAGTATAGCGATATATGCGTACCCATGTTTATAACGGCACAATTCATAATAGCTAAATTAAAAGCCAGCCTAGGTGTCTGTCAACGGATAAATGGATAAAGAAAATGTGGTATATACACAATGGAGTTTTATGTAGCATAAAAAGAATGAAATCATGTCATCTGCTGGAAAATGAATAGAACTTGAGAACGTTAACAGAAATAAGCTAAACTCAAAAAAATCAAGCATTTTATGTTTTCCCTCATATGTAGAAGCTAAAGAGGAAGGGGGACAAAAAGGCTAATTCCAGCAGCTTGGGAGGCTGAGGCAGAAAGATTCCAAATTCAATGCCAGCCTCAGCAATTTATCAAGGACCAAAGCAACTTAAAAAGACCCTGTCTCAGAATAAAAAATAAAAAAAGGGCTGGGGATGTGGCTTAGTGGTTGAGCACCCCTGGGTTAAAAAAAAAAAAAAAAAGGAAAAAGAAAAAAGTGTGTGTAGGGGGAACCTCATGAAACTAGAACGAGGCCAGTAGAATAGAGGAAGAGAACCAGGAGAAAGAAGGAGAGGGGGAAAAAAACAGGGAGGTACTTGAGAATGAAATTGACCAAATTTATGTTATGTTCATGTATGAATATGTAACAACAAATCCCACTATTATGTATAATTAAAATGCACCAATAAATTTTTTTTTAAAATTCTTCTGCCATTGAATGAGACTGGCTGCTACACAAGGTGATCTCCCACTCAGCCCTTCCTCACTTTGCATTGCCACTGCCACAGTCTGGACCACAGATGACCCCTGCGCCATCAGTCTGCAAAGGAGGATGGTGACGCTGTCCAAGGTGCTCAGCTACCCACAGTCCTTTCCGAAGTCCATCTGGGTAGCAAGTGAGAGCAGATGAAGCACCGAGCTAGCATTAGAAAACACTCACGAACCCCTGGAGTCTGTCCTCCTCTTCTGACTACCCCCCATTCACAATAAGAAAGGCACTCTACATGATGAAAGACTAATAAATAGGCAGAAAATTTAATTTTCAAAAGGTAGCATTCACAATAACTAAAATATAAAGCACATAAAAATAAATCTAACAAAATGGTGTTTGCCTTTGTGGAGAAAACTATAAACTCTATGTAAAGGCATTAAGCAAGAACTAAAGAAATGAAGAGTTGCTATATTTATGGGTAGAAAAGATACAATATCATAATGATGTCATTCTTCTTAAATCAGTCTATAAATTCAATGTAATGCAAATCAAATCTCAAGAGTATTTTTCTGAAACCTTAAAAGCTGATTATGGAATATGTATGGAAGACAAAGGGCCAAGAAAAACCAAGACACATTTGAAGACTTGACCTGCCAAATACAAAGGCCTAGTACAAAACAATAACAATAAAATTTGGTCTGTGCAAATGAATGGACAAAACATACACCTAGAAACTCACTCTAAGTGCCAAAATATTATTTCTCCATATGGAAGAGCACTGAATAAATTCCTACCTCACACCACACACACACACACACACCCCTGTGGAGTACAGAACCCACATGTGAAAGGCAAAAAAGTAAAGTTTTAGAAGATAATAAAGGAGAATATCTTCATGACATCAGGGTTAAAAAATAAAAGGCTTTCTTAAACAAGACATAAAAAGTGCCAACCATAAAAGAAGAGATTGATAAATTCAACTACATTAAAATTAAGAAGTTAAACAGCAGAAGGTTGGCAAGAATTCAACTTCTATGTGGTCTATAAATCTAATCAGCTTCCCAAAGGAATAAATTACAGTAACCTTTTTGCATTCACTGGGGCTCTGTTCTAATAACGCATGCCCAAGCTCAGATTCAGCACATCGACGTCCATCTCTCACTTTCTCTACAACTGGATGGCTGGCACTTCCGGTTTCATCCAAGTATATCTGGATGGCTGTGGTTTACACTGGACATTTGTGAGTTTCAAATAACACTGCCGAGAGTAACGTGGCCTTTATTCACATCAAGCCAATATCCACTACATGCCACGCCATGGTGCACAGACACCACCAAGCAACCACTGGGGAAGGACCCTGTGCAGATTCTCTCCCTCACCCCCTGCACACTTTTTAATTTTACTTATGATCATTCACATAGAAAAATTCACTCTTATTGTGCTAACTACTGGGATGTGTCCACCACTCCCAAAACTGCCAGAAGAAATTTCTATCAGCAAAAAAGAAAAGACAGAGAACCCCAGGAGTGATCCTCAGCATGATCATCTTTTAACCCCATAGGAGAAGTCAATCTACCATCTCCCACACAGCCATGAATTAGTACCAAAAGTTGCCCTGGTGAGCCAGTGAGTCTTCTACCTCCACCTCTCATTCTTTCTACCACATGTTCTACACCAATATTCTGCCACTCACCCCACAAGCTGATATGTGTACAGTTATATATACAAGTATAGGCTAGAATATAAAAAGGAAAAATGTCACCCAAATATGACTTGTGCTTTAGATGATATGAGACTTTTCAAGAGGTTGTCTCTCATATATATCAAAAGGGATGCTGGTACTGGCAGCATACTGCCTAACTGTGACCTTCTGTTACTGATAGAAAGTTATTTCTTGAGGACTCCAAGGATAGGACCCTTGTAAACCTTCAAAGTATTTAGAGTCAGGGTACTGAGTAATTAATTAGCATTGTAATTTATAAGCTTCCTTTTGGATGGAAAGCATTTATATTTATAATTTTTCCTGTAACAGCAGTAGGTAGCTCTACTGAATCAGCTATCTTAACAGGACAGATTTGAGTAAATAGTTGCTGTTAATTATTCTAAGAGATGTTAATAAGACACAGATGTGACCTTCAATAAGTGATTGTTACTATTCACTTTCGAATCCATATTACAAAATAAACAATGGGAACGAAAATGGTTTTCAAGTTCACTGACCACAAAGTATTTAATATTGTCTTTGGAAAACAACTAATTTACTCCAGTCATTTTAAAATGTTTTATTTCTAGTCATTTCTACCCACATTAACTTGATGAACCATCTGACACCACACACATTTAATTCAATTCAATTCAGCAGAAATTTACTGAGCATCTACTACATTCCAGACATTAGAGCTAAAAGCTGAATCCATACTTCTTTCCTCTAAGCATTTTACAAATGTCTATTATTCGAGGACAATTATTGGACAAGATAATATTTCTTTTTATTATCTTTTAGTGGCTAGTTTAAAATTGAATGAGAATTCAATGGACCTTTATTTAGGTCTATTCTGAGAAGCATATTCAAAAGAATCATATGGAGTGATGAACATCAAATTTAGGATAGTGATTACATCTGGCAGGAGGGAGGGTGATAATGATCTGGAAAAAATAACTAGGAGGCTTCAACAGTATTTTTATGGCTTTATTTCATTAGCTGAATGGTAGGCACAGATTTTTTATTTTGTATTTCCCAAATAGTGTATTCTATATTTCAAACTCACATTACTTTCACAGTAAAAAAATGTTTACAAATCTCTAGTAGTTCCTTACATTTTTCCCAAACTACCTCGTAAGACACTGAGAGGTGCTTTTTGAAATCAAAGGGTTTGTGGTATTATGGTTTAGATCTTAAACATTCCCCAAAGGTCCACATATTAAAAGCCTGTGGTCAACCTGTGATGATATTGGGAGGTGGAAGAAACTTTGGGAGGTGGACCTTGTAGAAAGAAGTGAGGTCACTGGGGTTTGTCCTTGAAGGGCATATTGGGACTCATCCCTCCTCTTCTCTTTCCCCCTGCTTCTTAGTCTTCATGAGCAAGCAGCTTTGTTTTACAATGGTGTTCCCTGCCCCTGACATTCTGGCTCATCAAAGGCCCCCAAACAACAGACCCATGGACAGAAACCTCTGACACTGTGAGCCATAATAAATCTTTCCTCTTTTTAAGTAGATTTTCTCAGGTATTTTGTCATAGCAACAGAAAACTGACTAATTCATATGGCAGATGAGTTTAGCAACTTCTTAATGAGTTAAATGAGTTTCTTTACTGCAGAAAATTTCTGAATCTTTTAACATGTCAGTAAATGCCATGATATACTAAGCAGAATACATAACTCAGTACCTTCCAAAAATTATTACATGTGGCATATGTTTCCCCTCTGAGCACTCTTCCTTTTAAAATACCCATACAAACTTGAGAGAAATTAGTGTTACCTGGACTCTGCTTGAAAAATGTTCTATTAAAAAAACATTTACCCCACATATTTTACATTATGATTGCAGCCAACTATGCCCATCTGTAAACCAATAACAAACTTTCATGCCCAAATGTCTTTGTTCATGCAGTTCTTTTGGTCTGAACTCCTTTTAAACCCTGAGAAACTCCCAGTCAACTTTTAAGGAAAGGCAGTCTCTTCTGTGCAGTCTTCCCTTCCTTTCCTTTCTCTAGGTAGACTGCTCTTCAGAAGCTTCAAGGCTATACAGATATTTTCTGCACTCACTGATGTTGTAGCAGTTATTCCTGCATGTGGCCAAGTCCCTAGATAGCAGACTGTACCTTTACATCTTAGTACTATTCAAATATTAGCATAGAGTCAGACCAGGATAAAGTAAGTGCTCAATAAACATGAGTGGACATAGAAGTGCTGTTTATATGAATGACCAGACATTTCTTCCTTCATTTCCTAGATAGTCTCTGTACTAATCCATTTTCTGCTGTTAATAACATAATGCCACAGACTAAGTTTTAGTGAAAAAAGGTTCATTTTGGCTCACAGGTCTGGGGGTTCATGGTCTAGGGGCCACATCTTGTGATTGTCTTCTTGCTGTCAAAGTCCTGAAGTGGCACAGGGCAAGAGTCAGGAAGTGTGCATGTGTGTCTCTCTGCTCTCTCTCCCTCTTCATACGAAGTCACCAGGGTTCAATCGTGGGACCTCCATCCTAGTAACATTCTCTAATCCTAACAAACTCCCAGAACACCTAATGAACACCTCTAAATATCACATTCAGATTTAAGCTTCCAACCTCTTAATACCTCACAATTGGAGATCAAATCTCAACCCACGGAGCCTTGTGGGACATGCAAACCATACCCCAAACCATACACTCTCAAAGCATCATTGTAATTTTTCAATTCTAACAGTAAGGAAAAAAATAGATATAAACACTGAGACAAAGACTAAGATAGAAACAAAGAGGAACTGAGATACAAAGGAAAGAAGGTACTGGTTGAACTGATAGACAGTAAAGCAACAGATCATGATCTTGACAGGAGATGGAAAGACTGACCAACAGAATCAGAAATGGGTATGATGCTGGAACGTGGCGGACTGAGAGTTTTCCAAGACTCACTGTATGTGCTCAACCTGCTGGCTTGGGTTTACTCTGTAGGAGTCACTGCTGTCTGAATAGACCCACCCTCATTTTTACCCCCTAAGCTAAGCAGCCCACTTTCACCACCAACAAACTTTCATAATTTTAGCTGTGAGCTCTTCTATTCAGCAGAATTTTATTTCTGTTTTCTGTTCTCTTTATGAGAATCCCCCACTGGCATTGTAGATAGGCTATATGATGGGTTCAAATAAAGTAAAATAATAATAATAAAAGCAAGCTGGCAATTTCTTTCCAATAGAATATGCTGCATATTTCATGAAATAGAAGCCAGAGGAGTTTTATGATTCCTGAACCAAAACCTTCCCATATCTGAGGAGCAAATGGAACGACAACACAAAGAGAATGTCACAGAAAAAGAAACCTGAACATCTGCTCTCCAACCTCAGGGAAATGTTCAGGTGATTAATTGGCATAATGGGTTGTTTTATTTTATATTTACAGGCGTTCATATCCTGACACACATTTTGAAGACCGAGCGCAGTGTTAGTTTTCATGGATATGAACACGCATTTCCTACTGACACTCTTTTCAGTACAGAATGTCTGGCTGGCTCATGTCTTAGCCTGACAACACCTTCTCTGCCAAGTTTTATTTATATTTTCAAGCCACTTCTCTATCTGGTACAGGAGACAATCTGGCCTCGTAGGAGCACTGGACAAGGAGTCCAAGAATTCTGGGTTGCACTGGTGCCTCTCAATTGCAAATTTATGTAGCTCCTCAAGCCTGGTTTTTCCCATCTATAAACTGGCAAAGTTGACTAATCCACCTCTAGAATTCAACCAGTCAATCAATGTCATTTCATTTTCCTCAAAACTATCACTGAAAAGGACAATGGCATAGAGAGCTTAGCATGATGGGCACTTGCACAATTCCTTTTCAGAGTGGGAATGTCCAGGGAAATATTTCAAACAGAACCAAAGAAAATGTTTTCCTGGAATCCTGAAATGCTACCCTTCCTTTGCAACCCTGGCTAGCAAAACAAACACACACCAATTTAAAAAAAAAAAAAAAAAAAAAAAAGGCAAATAACTTTCTTACTACAAAGGGAAGGATGGAAAGATTCTTATCTCATTTGAAGGATATTATTATAGCAAAGTAATAGTACCATCACATGCTAGGTATTGTTCTAAGCACTCTGTTCATTCCTATAGTCTTTACAGAACTCTTACAAGTAGGGGCTGTTAGTTTACTATAAAGAAAAACAAAGCACAGAGAAATTTCAAGATCTGGCCAAGGTCACACACCTTACAGGGCTGGAGGAGTAGAAGTCCGATGCCAAAAGATCCAGCCCCCAAGTCCAGACTTCTCACCCCTGACTAATACCACCTCCTACTTGGAGAATTTCTGCTTACTGTGGCTCTTAACAGAAGATAGCAATAATGCAGTTTCTGCATTACTAATTAATTGCCAAATCAGTTATTTACTAATTAATTACCTAATTAATAAATATTTTCCCACATACATAGATAAATGTGAAATACCAATGAATACCTATGAGAAGCTGCCACAACTCACACATGTTCAAAATGCCCACCATCAAGTCCCACCCATTTTGTGTTAGCATATAAAATGAGAGAACTCTGCAGCTCCCTTCTTACTAGCCAGACTAGTATGGAGTATTTCATTACTACTAATTTTATGACCAACCTGGGAGATAGCTGCTCTCACCTCCCCACACAATGCAGCCTGACATGTGGTTAGGTACATTCTGGAACCAAAATGGGTGGGTTTACATTCTAGTTCCATCCCTTCCTTACTAGTTAATCTCAAGCCAATTGTCAAATCTCCCTATGCCCAGTTCCCATAGTTATCAAGTGGGAATGAGACTGCAAGTATCTACTTCCCAGAGTTATTTAAAGATTAAGTGAGGTGTGCAAAGTAGTCTAGTGTTCCATAAAGATTAGTTATTCTTATTTTTATTAATACGTGAGATGACTTGCCAAACATCACAAAGACAGTCCGATTCAATCCTGATCTTCCAATTCCAAATGCCATTCCCTTTCCCCAACAGAATCCCATATCATTACTAAAAATTACCATTCTCTTGCAATCCTGCCATGTGCACTAGAGAGGATTTTCCCCCATAATATTGTTCAAAGGCTCACAAGGTAGGTAATAATTGTCCCTGTTTTGTAGAAGATGAAACTGAGGTTCTGAGAAGTGTGATTTATCCTCAATTGCTTAACTGGTGAACATCCTTTTTCACAGTAAGTCCTAAATAACACCTAACATTCCTGAAAACACCCTTTAATGTATGCTATTTTTTAAAGTGCCATCTAAAAGACATAAACTGTGATTTTCTTGCTTTGTTTGCTTTATTAGTTTGAAAGGATTAAATCCCAGCAAAAACAACATGTTTGACTTGACTGAAATATCAAAATGAAATGCTGCCTCAAATAGATTCTTCATCTGCCTGCAGGGTGGCTCCAAGCCTCAGAAATCCACCAAATGCAATTTTTAGATGGGTACTATCAGGTACAGAGCCAAACACCCGCCCATTTAAGAAAAATTACTTTAGAGGGCAAAGGGGAGTGAGGAATCATATTCCTTTCTGGCTCTGGGAGGAGAAAATGAACAATAAGTGATACAATCTCTTCCCTGCAGCCTCGCACAATGGTGTGTCTTGCAAATGAGACATACTGTGAAACAGCTTGGGAGATGAGCTTCATCAACAATAAGTAATTTTTATTCAGATTTTATTGTTGAATACAATGAACATGATTAAATGTTTCAGATACGCCTATTCAGACCTTAAGCAAACCATAAAAAAAAAAAAAACACTAAAAATCATCTCCTAAATCTGCTTTAGGAAGAGATTTAATTGCCAAGTTGATGTGCAGAACTGAACCCCACTTGAGAGCCACTGCTCCCAAGAAGATAGTAACAACACGTTTGCACTTCCCACCTGGCCTCTTCCCTCACCCCCGCCAATCCTGCCGGCGTAGCCAAATAGTTACAACATCAATCCTTTCAAATCACTGCATTTTGAACTTCCTAAACCTTTAAGAGGGCCTCTGTGTATGGAAAAGAACAATAGCGCTTCAAAAGCCATTTCTGCGAGTTCTTCAATACTCCATTTGAATGCTAGGGTTTCAATCAAGGACATCAGCAGACAATTTCTGATTGCTTAGAAGTTGACTTTTATGCAGCTTTGATTAGGTCGCCCTTCTCAATGGGAAATCAAGAAAATCTTTGATCCCTTTCAGTTTCCAGAATTGTTACCAAGCCTTGTCGGGACAGGGAGCGAAAGAGATGGGGAAGGGGGAGTCTAGCGTTAGTACTCCAACTAACCTCTCCCCCTACTCCCTGTATCTTTTCACCTGTGCAATTCAGGGTTCCATCCCAAATCACTCATTGCTGAGATAATAAAAACAATGGGTGCTAATTCAGGGGGTGGGGATAGTTTATAATTTTATGGATTTCCCGAAGACCTGTAATTGGCACATAAATGTACAAACGTGAACCGGGTAATTAGGAGGTTCCGAACGTAAGCCATTTAATTTATATGATTATTTGAAAACATGTTAAGTGTTGTGAAGCGTCAGCGGAACCCCCACAAGGCCTTTATTCAAAGCCATCAACATTGTGAAAGTGAGTCTCACCGGCCAGCAGGAGGGGGCGGGCGGGAGAAGCGGCAGCGAGGATTCTCGCTCCGGTCCCCGCGGCTCCGCAGGAGAAGCATTGTAGCCTCCGCCTTGGAGGAGGCCTCGCCCCCGCGTCCAGCCGGGAGCAGAGAAAGGCGCTCTTCCTCTGCAAGCTCTCGACTCGCCCCTCTTGCTAGCCTAGCTCAACACAGGCGCGCGCCGACATCCAAACGCACACGAAGACAACCACCCCACGCGGACACGCACCGAGCCTCCGCTACACACACCCAGCGCGCTGATGCCCGCGCCGCGGCGCTCTCTACTCCTCGGCTGCCACCGAAAGCCCGGCGGTCTCCAATCGCCCCAGGCTTCCCCGCCCCCACCCCATTCCTTCAGACTCTCCCAGCCTAAGCGGAAGTGCCCCAGCAGACCCCCAACAATGAAGACTTGTGTGATGCAGTTGGGGGTTGGGGATAGTTTACAGGGAGTGAAACGTACACAGTCTGGCGGGTCCGGGAGGAGGCAAAGCATTAGCCAAGTTGCATTGGCCTCGCCAGGCAGTTTTCCCATGTGCCCACCGCCCCTGACCGATCCACCAGCACCACCAAAGAAAGGGAAAGGTCGGAAAAAAGTGCCTTAAAAAGTGCAGAGAAAAGAAGCGCCCTCCCGCCAGGGATCACAATACTCCGCGGGACGCAGCCAGCGGAGGCAGCAACCAGCCAGGGTTTGGAAATTTACTTTGTACCTACAACCAATGCCCCTTCCCAAAGTCACGACACGACTCCCCGCTTCTCGGACCCCCTGGCTCCAGGTTATCAAGATCCCCTTTTATGATTCCTTTATGAGTCGAATCACAGGGATTTAAACTTTCCCCAGTAGGAGAGAAAAAAAAAATAGAGGGGAAAAAAAAAAAAAGCTCTACATGCGAGGCAGGAGCCCAGAGAGAACCGGGGTGGCTGGCGAGGGAAGGGGATCAGCGGGATGGCAAGGGACTGGGGGATGGAATGGAGCAAGACAAGCGGCAGAAAATGAGGCGATGGACAACCCCAAGAAGAGCTGGGGTCCGAAGGACGCGAGATCCAGCTCTGACAGTGTTTGTGAAAGGGTTGGAGTCATTGGGATAGATCCGGTTTTCCCAGGGGTCGAGGCAGAACCGCAGGGCTGCCAGGAAGTAGAGGAGTGAGGAACTGGGTTCGGCCAAGTCGGGAAGAGGGTCCGGCCCCCGGGCGCCACTAGCGAGGCAAGGAAGTGGTTTGAGGAGCAAGAAAGCTTGGGGCGGGTAGAGCCGGGACCGCAGGAAGGAAGAGGGTACACGGGGTACCGGAGAAAGACAAGTGTCTTGAGACTATAAAGGGTCCGTGGTAAGAAGTAGGGAAATGAGATGGGGGTTGGGGGTGAGCAGAGGTCGTCCCTTTCCTCCAGCAAGTGGAGGGAGGGGGCGGAAAACTGCTGCAGTCGCCATCCCGCAGAACCTCCAGCCAAACTCCCAAGAGGCGCGCCCCGACAGCCGTCCTCCGCAACCGGGCTCAGAGGGTGCAGCGGAACCACCCGGGCTCGCTGGCGCAGAGTCCCCGCCAGGCACCTGCTCGCGCTGAACTCCAGGGCTGCCCCGTGTCCCCGCCGCGCCTCACCTCGGCTAGCCCAGAGCATCCTCCTCCTCTGCCGCAGCCGCCCAGGAAGCGGCTCCCCATGCCCGGCGGGCGGCGGCACTCAGGCGCGCTCTCCAGCCCGGGGAAGCCCCGGCGAGCGCGGAGCTGAGTCCATCCTCCCCGGGAGCCTCGGGCCCAGCGTCAGAGCAGGGGGAGGAGACCGGCCCCGCGCAGACCCGCCTCCTCCCGCGGCCCCCGCCCCGCCGTCCTGCCGCCCAGCGCCCGCCCGGCGCCCCGCGGCGCCGCTCACCTGCCCGCTCTTTGGCCGCTGCCGGTTGGCAGTCCGCAGCGCGCCCTCGCCCTAGCCTCGCAGCACCCGCTCCCTCCGGGTCGCTCTCTGCGCTGCCCGAGTGCGCTCCGAGAGCTTAGGAGAGTCGCGGTGGCGCCGAGAAGGAGAAAGCGAGCAAGCGAGCGGCGGCGCCACGGCTTGCTGTCGCGTCTCTAGAGCCCCTACGCTCACTCCCCATCCCAGCGTGGAGAGCCGAGAGCCGAGCGGAGAGCATGGGGTCCCCGCCGCAGCTGCGCCAGCGAGGAGGAGGAGGGAAAGGAGGGGTTCACAAAGTATCCAGTGTTTGCGCCACCATTAACAGCAACAGCAACAGCGCCCGCCGGGCCTCTCATTTTCCTCTGGGGTCTACTCTTAACCAAGCCTCTAAACATACTCAGGCCCCAGCTTAAAGAGTGCCAGTGGGCGAAGACAAGAGGGTTGGTTCCCCCTCTTGCCCCCACGTCCCTTGGCAGGAGAGGGCGCTCGCTCCCAGCGGCCAACAGTGGCTGGGCGGCTGTGGTCTTAACTGAAGCTTCGCGGACAAAGTTGGGGAAGGGAGAAGGTTCTCAATTGTCACGTTATCATCAGTCCTAGTGAGAGACCCCTGTCTCCCAGTATGCTGGTCCCAGTTACTTCCGTCTTCCCCAGTGCCTTCCACCCACCCACACTCCATTCTTAGAATGCCCCGAAGTAGGCCATCTTCGGATCAGAACCTGCACGGAGAAGACTCCAGAGAGTGTACAATCCACTGGTCCCTTCTTCTGGTCCTAACTTACAAAGATCCTAGGAACACCAAATCGCAGTTGGATCAGCCTGAAAACTCTTCCTCCCTGAGACTGAACTCAACTTTGGTCAATGCCTGTCAGGGCATACCTGTCTACTGGGAGTGGGGTGGGGATGAGGAAAGGAAGAAGCAAACAAGGGTTCCTTTAAAAAGTTTATTTTGTTCTTTTCAGGGGGTCACACTCCTGTCTTCCAGCTGTGTAATAATAAAGCTAATGAGGTGGACTTGTGGTTTTTTGTGTTTTTTTGTTGTTGTTGTTGTTGTTGTTGTTGTTGTTGTTTTTTGTTTTTTGGTGTTTTTTTCCCCCCTAGTAGCTTCTGTCACCCATGAAAATTTAATGAAGTATTTTCGGTTATTACCTCCAGAGCCAATGGGCTAAAAATATTTACCCTAATGCACTCCTTGTGGAGCCAATAGGTCTATGACTGGTACATACAAAGTCATCCAGAGACCCTCCCTTTTTCCACAAAATTCACGACCCATTAAACTTATTCCATAATAACAGCTTCTGTACAAATGGAGGCCCTGGCAAACTTGACTGTCAGGCACCTCCTGAAAAGATAGCAATTTACATAGAGACAAGAAAAATTTGTGAGGTCATTGACAGGATGCAATCTTGGGAGAATAGTTGATCAAAGGAAACTCCCAACAAGGTAGGAAGGAGGGCCTATCCCTGATAACATTCAGTTTTGCACTACCTGTGGGGTGAACAGCAAATCTAATGGTGGGGACCAGGTCAATGGACTCAAGTTTCTTCAACTTTTCCAGAGTTGTAAGAAGTAGGATGAGTTGCCACCAGGGACTCTTCTGCACTGTGTAGGACATTCAGGCTGGTCAGCAACTCCATTAATATCAATAGGACATTTCAATTTCTTCATCTATAAAGACATACCCTTGGAGTCAAGACCAGGAGAACAGGAAGGAATCTGAGAAGCCATAACCAAAACGTTCTTCACTTTAGGTGGCTGGACAAATGTCAAACCTGGAATGATGGCACATAGGTCCAGCTTTTTCCTTGCCTCTGTCTAAAACCCTTGAATGTCCTCAATGCTTTAAGAGCGCCTGAGGAACACGAAAGCCATTTACATGCATCTTAAGACCCTGCAGGTAAGAGATGTGGCCTTGGTCCATCTTCCACCATGATCTGTTTTCTGTTGACATTATGGTTACAGACATTGAAGGGAATTCAGGGCACTGAGTTAGTCAAGTAATGGAAATATAAGAGGATGTAAAAAGTCCACCAAGGAATCTGGGCAAATTCCCATGAAATTCAACATGGGCAATAAATAGCTGTTCCCTAGTCCAGGCTGAAAGAAAGCATGCTATGTAGCTTCAAATTGCACACTAGCTGTACATCAAGGATCCAATGGTCTTCTGGGTTAAATTAAATCCACTCTTAAAGGAATATTTTGTTATTATACTAAACATGTCAAAAAAATAACTTATCTAAAGTTAAGGTGTTGCTTTTCTTTATAAATGCCAATATCGTAAGTATGGCATAGTGGGGAAAAGCTATGAACATTATGCTTTTATCATCTATTCTGAAAAATAGCAATTAATAATAATAGCAAAGATGCATGTTATTTATGTGCTAGGCACATTTTGGGGTGTTTCCCATATAATATACCCAATGTCAGTGAATGTCTTATTGTAAAACATAGAGCATGAACTTTGGGATCTGATGGGCTGGCTTCTTCTCTCATAGGTTATCTCTGTATTTCCAAATTCTCACACCTGTAGTGGTGATGGATAATATATCCTTCATGATACTGCTGTGCACCTTAAAGGAGATAATATGTTGGACATGACTGGCACCAAATAAGTCATCCAGTAAATATTGGTTCTCTTCCCAGAAGTACTCCAAACTAGTTCGTTTTAATCCAAGCATTGATGGAGTTCATTCTATATATCAAGCACTGTGCTAGCCATTGGGAATAATGAAGATAAATTAGAAACAGAACCTGACTGAGTTCAGAGTTCAGAGTCATGGGCATGGAAAGCATACAGATATACAAAAGGGCAAGTTTTTGAACTTCATGTGGTGAACCCTCTGCACATGATTTTCAAAGGGGCAGGCTACCTAACTACTGGTTGAAACTGACCAATGATGGAAAGAGAACATAAATCTTACTTCCAACTCCTCCAAAGGAATGAATGCAAAATGGACCATTCAGTATATTATATATTATTTAAAATTTCATTTATTCCTATAATTGTTTCAATATTCTTTTTATTGGATGAATTATAATAAAATGAATTTGCACTACAGGTTTTATTTCTTACAGTTTTATTGAGGTACATTGACAAATAAGCATTGTATGTATTTAAGATGTACAATGTGATGTTTTGACATACGTATACATAATGAAATGATTACCACAATCAAGCTAATAACTTGAATCACCTTGGATAGTATTGTTACTATTTTTTATGTGTGACGAGAAAACTGAAGATCTACTCCTTAGCAGACTTCAAGTACACAGTACCTTATTATTAAATATGCTTGCCATGCTGCATATTAGATTTCCAGGGTTTATTTGTCTCATAACTGAAAGTTTTTGCAGCCTTTGACCCAAATCCACCCATTTCCTCCAAACTCTAGCCCCTGGCAACCGCCTCTCTTTTCTCTGTTTTTATGACTCTGACTTCTTTAGATTCCACATGTGTGTGAGATGATGCAGAATTTGTATTTCATGTCTGGCCTTTTCACTTAACATGATGTCCTCTAGGTTCATCTATGTTGTCACAAATGGTAGAACTTCCTTCTCATATATGCTAACACTCCAGTGGAGATATATGGCCCTTTTTTTTTTTTTTTTTTTTTTTTTTTTTTTTTTTTTTTTTTTTTTATCCATACACCTGTCATCAGATACTCTGTTGCTTCTACAGGGAATAATGCTGCAAGTATCTCCTTGAGGCATTGATACCATTTCCTGTGGAAATATTCCCAGGTCTGAGATTGCTAGAATGGATATTGCTACATTTTTGCTTTTTGGTACACTGTTGCTTTTCTGAAGGACTCCCATACTGTTTTCTAAGATAAGTATATCAGTTTATCATCCCACCAGGGTGCAGGGCTTTGCTCTTTTCTGCATCCTTGCCAATTCTTGTTATTATTTTAATTTTTTGATAAATAAAAAAGATGTGAGGTTTTATCTCGTGGGGTTTTTATGCTTTTTAAAAATTTGTTATTTTTAGATAAACATGACAGTAGAATGTATTTTGACACATTATACATACATGGAGTATAACTTTCCATTCTTGTGGTTGTACAGGATTTGGAGTTACACTGGTCATGTATTCATATATGAGCATAGAAAAGTTACATCTGATTCATTCTCATTGTGGTTTTGAATGTGCTTCCAAGGAACTCTTCATATACCTGCTGGTCTTTTGTATGTCTTCTTGGGAAAAGATATATTTGGGTTCTTTGCCCAATTTTTAAAATCAAGTTATTTGTGTCATTGAGTTGTATGGACTTCTTATTTAAATATTCATTTCCCATTCCAGGGTTACTTTTCTTGTGCAGAAGCTTTCTAATTTAATATAGTCCCACTTGTTTACTTTGCTTTTTGTTTCCTAGGCTTTTGGTGTTGTATCCAAAAACATCATTGGTAAGACCAATATCAAGGAGCTTTTCCTATTTTCTTCCAGGATTTTTAATGGTTTCAAGTCTTACATTTAAGTTTTCAACCTATTTTGAGTTGATTTACAAAAATCAACACAAGCAATGTTTAAGAGTTCAATTTCATTCTTTTGCAAGAAAATATTCCATTCCTAGCATCATTTTTTTGTGGATATTATCCTTTCCCCTTCATATATTCTTGGCACCTTGGTTGAGGATTAGTTGACTGTGTACATGTGGGCTATTTCTGGGTTCTCTTTTTTGTTCCATTGGTCTTTATCAGTTTATTTTCTTTGTGTTTGTTTATTTGTTTGTTTTTTTCTGTTTTGTTTTGTGGTTTTTTTTTTTTTTTTTTGGTACCAGAGATTGAACCCAGGAGTGCTTAGTCACTGAGCCACATCCCCAGCCCGCCCTTCCTTCCTTCCTTCCTTCCTTCCTTCGTTCCTTCCTTCCTTCCTTCCCTCCCTCCCTCCCTCCCTCCCTTCCTTCCTTCTTTCTTTCTTTAAATTTTGAGACAAAGTCTCTCTAAATTGATAAGGGCTTCCCTAAATTGCAGAGATTGACTTTGTCCTTGGGATCCTTCTGCCTCACTTCACAAGCCACTGGGATTATGGGCAAGTGCTACAATCAGTTTTGATGATGGTATGGTGCGATTTTAATTGCTGTAGCTTTCTAATATGCTTTGAAACCAAACCAAATCAAATCCTATAATGCCTCCAGATTTGTTCTTGTCAAGATTATTTTAGTTATTCAAGATCTTTTGTGATTCCATATGTATTTTAGATTTTGTTTTTGTTTTTGTGAAATAAAAGAACTTTGAAAGGGATTATGTTTAATCTATAGGTTGCTTTAGGTAGTATGGGCATTTTAACAATACTAAATCTTCCAATTTATGATGAACTCAGGACTTTTTTTCACTAATTTGTAGCCTCTTTAATTTCTTTATTCAGTGTTTTGTAATTTTCAGCATAGAAATAATTCACCTGTGTGGTTAAATTTATTCATAAGTTATTTCATTCTTTTCATGCTGTTGTAAATGGAATTGTGTCCTTAGCTCTGGAGTTTGGAAAAATAAATTCTAACATAGCCACTAGTTATTAAATAGTCTGTAATGGTTGCATATGCCAGGAAAATGGTAATGTTTATACACATATAAAACTCTCAAATTAATACATTTTAATAATGTTTAATAGGAACATCACTACCATGCTTATTAGAGCCATCAAGTGTTCAAAGTGTACTATATACGGAATTCACAACATTTCAAAGGTTAAAAGCAAAAGGTGTACAAACTTCTCCCTGTTCATTTTATTTAATTTCATCTGCACATTCTGTGTTTTGAGAAGAAAGCTCTCCTTTAATAAAAAAAAAAAAAAATGTTTACTGACTGCTTACCTTACAGCACAATAATAGGCATTGACAGCGAAAGAAAACAAAAACCAATCAAAAACTTGCCCTTAAACACATCATCATATTGTATTGAGATAAATGCCACATTGTATTGAGATATAGCCAAGAACAGGAGACTAAAAGAATGCCAAATAGGGCACTCACCCTATGATAGGATGTTATCAGGACTTCATGAAGCAAGTAACATCATTTTGAAAGATAACTGGATAGCCAGGTGAAGCAGGGAAAGACATTTCAGGCCAAGCAGGGGGCAGGGGAAGAAATAGAGAGAGAGGGTCAGAAGAGATCAAGGAAGCTATAATTAATTCTAGAGCAGTAGAGCAGCAAGCATGAACAAATTATAAAAGGTCTTATTTGCCATGCTTAGGATTGTGGGATTTAGTGTGAATATAAAAGGATACACTTTTTAAAAGAATAAGAAACAAATATTTTGCAATCCTTACATTAACCACATTTGAGATACTTTTCTGTATGCCTTGGACACAAGTAAAACATACAGTTGCTATTTCTCTTGTGAGGTCAAAAAGGCAGTGAAAAAATATTTCTATTGGGCTTCAAGAACACAGAAGATCCCTTATTTTGTGATATTGGTCTTGCTTGATTCCAAGAAAGGTTGTGTGGCAGTATTATAAAACTTGACTCTGGTTTACAGTAGCTATAAATAGCATTCCTTTTATTTTTCTAAGGAGGAGGTGGAGGAGAGCAGCAACACAGGGAATCATATTTATACCTCCAATCTGCTCTTTTTAGCTAAACGTACACTAGAAACAAAGTGGAGAGTTTAAGTGATTGTCAAAGGACTCTTCTGTTCTAATACAAACCCCCAATTTTTTTCACTTATAAAGTGAAGCTTAAGGCAATATTAGTCTTGAAAATAGAAGTAAACTAAAAGATACCAGAAAATGACTGAGCTAGTGCTGCTGGTCAACTATAAGAAGCAACTGAGAAAAGTCAGCGTAGCACAACATACAGCTACCACATGTTTACCACATGTGGCTTCTGTGTTAAAGGAATGACGGGTTTGTATTATTTCCCTCTCTGGGACATTCTTCCGTTCCGTCTTCTGCAACAACACCTAGATTTCATTGATGAACCATTTCCCCACCCAGGGATTTTTTTTTTCTTTTCTTTTTTACATTTAGTCTGTCAAGGATAGACAGGTGACTCAGTGCAATGTACTTCTTGGACATAATTTGGAGAGGATTAAAGGGATGATCTCTATGAACTGTGATGAACTGTGTGCTTTTGACTGACCAGTTGAGGAAAATGCATTCTCCTTACTATTGTACTAGAAACTGGAAAGATATTAAGTCTACAGATTAAACCTATTCTACAACAGTAACCTTCAGAGAGTAAAGCTAACAGACAAGAAAAGAGGAGAAAGAGATGGGAAAATAGACAATAACGAGGACATCATTGAAGAATTCGGGGTTAGTATTGCCTAAAACAAACTACTCTTTTCCCCTACAACTTTCTGTTAGATGAGTAAACATGTTCCCTGTATTACTTGAGGCAACATAAATTGTTGAACTTTATTTTTACTTTCAATCAAAATATTTCTATCTAATATTCTAATTATTATAATATTCAATTCCTATATATTATTCAATTTAATACTTAGAGCACCCCAGAAAGGCATTTATTATTCTCGTGTAATTTGGGATATATTATATTTGGCCTTGTTCTAAGAACAAGAACTCACATTTTACAGGTTGGGCATAAAATCAGAGAGGTTCAATATTTTACCTGAAGTTGCACAGCTAGTCAGTGTTAAAAAACAAAATTTAAAATGTTATTTACAATAGTCCAACACAAAATACTTAGGAATAAATTAAGCACAAGTTATACAAGGTTTCCTCACCAAAACTTACAAAGCTTTAATGAAAAACAAGTAAAGCAGACCCAACTAAGTGGACTGGTATACCATGTTCATGGTTTGGAATACCCAATATTGATAAAATGTCAGTTTTCCCCAAAGTGAAATACACATTAAGCACAATTACAATAACAATTCCAGCCTTTTTTTTTTTTTTTTTTTTAAGAAATAGGCAAGCTAATTCTAAAATGTGTATAAGAGTGCAAAGTGAAACAATCCTGGGAACAAAGAGTAAAATTTGAGGGTGCATTCTACTCCAATTTAAGACTTACTCTAAACTACAGTAATCAAGACACTATAGTAATGACAATAAATATAGATATATTAACAGAGAACCTAGAAGTAGATAAACACACTTTCCAGTCACTTGATTTTTCCCCACAGGTGCTAATGCAGCTCAAGAGGAATGGAAAGTCTTTAAAACCTGCTATGGAGACAAATAGACAAACAGAAAAACAAATCTCAATCTTTTCTTCACATTGTATATGAAGCAAAAAGCAGTGGCTAAAGTGTTTTCATTTAGCTATTTAAAATTATAGAAGAGCCTTAAACAGCATCTTCAGGATTTGGAGGTATTCTCAATTTTCTTAGTACACAAAACCCACTAACCATAAAATCAGACTCAATTAAAATTTAAAACTTCTATTGATTGAAAGAAACATTAATAAATAAATAAATAAAAGAAAACTCAGTAAAGGAAGGGAAAAAGGGAAACTGAAGAGGTGTGAGAACTTAGCAGTACTGGGGACAAATTGGAGCAAAGCATATTCCATACTGGCATAAGTAAGCCAAAGTAAACTCTAATATTATGCATGACTATAATGCACTAATAAAAAAGTTTAAAAAGACAAAGTTAAGAAAATTAAATTGCAAACTCTAAACTTTGGAGATAAGAGTCATAATACATGTCTCTGACAAAGACTTAATCCATAAAATATCTCATTAATTAATAAGGAAAAGACAAACAACCTAATTAAAAGAGATAGAAGACATTAACAGACACATTACAAAAGAAAACAGCACATGAAAAGGTGTTCAGTGCTATCGATCATGAAAATATCCAAATAAAACCTTAATGATACCACTTCATACCCACTAAAATGGCAACAATTTTAAAGTCTGACAACTTTAAATAACTGGTGAGGTTGTGGGTCTCTCCTATATCCTTGGTAAAAGCATAAAACAGATTTCCCTTTTGAAAAACTACCTGGCACTTTCTTATCCAGTTACACACATACCCCCTTCATGAGTCCTTGAAAGTATTTAGGTATTTATTTCTCCTAGGTATTTACCCAAGAGAAATAAAACATGCACACATGCATACACATTTCAAAGTTTATAGCAGCTTTATTCATAATAGGTCAAACTGGAAACAATCCAAATGCTTATGCACAGCAGAATGGCTAAACAAATTGTAAAATATTCATACAGTGAAATACTACTAGCAAGAATAAAATACTCTGCTGACATAGGTAGCAATATGGACAAATCTTAAAAACATGTTGAGTGAAAGAAGAGAAGCCAAACCCATGATTCCATCTATATAATCTACAATGGGCAAAATAAATCTACAACAAGAAAAACTGAAATACTATTTGCTCAGAGAAGTCTTGCCCACAGAGGGGTATAAGAAAATTTCTGGAATAACAGAATATATTATATCTTTAATGTAGAGTTGGTTATACAGGCAAGCACATTTTTCAGAACTCACTATTCTCAATACCTTTGCACTTTGATATATATCTATTTTTATCTCAGTTTTAAGATTATTATAAAGAGCGGACATAGAGAAAATGGAGCAACAAACAGGCCCCTATAACTGCTGTGTACACTATCATGGCCCAACTCAAGTACTAATAGGGCAAGTACTTAAAAAATACTATATTCCCAATTTAAAAAGTGTGCATTCATGCATGTCACTGCCTCAGAAATAGATGTATAAAAATTGCCCCTTAAATTACATTAGAGAAGAAATGGTTGGATATAAATGGACACACACTTCATAAAAAGGAAGCACTGTCCATTGATGAAGCAGATGTCACCAGAAGGTTCTGCTTAGGATTGATTATAGACTAGATGATGGCTCAGTAGGAATTCCACAGAGAAATTCAAGTTTCAGAGGTGAGGTGAATGGGGAAAGGGATTGGGTACAATAAAACCTTCAGTCTCTCTTTCCAGATCCTGATATTCTATGATTATCAGAGAGTTCTTGTTCCCAAGCTTTCAAGCCACAGTCACACTTAAAATGGGTTCTCTTCTCCTCCGTCCCAAAAAATAAATGATGAAGAGGTCACAACTCTATAGTGAAAGATAAAGCTGCAGGTAGAATTCACATGAAATCCTCACAAGGAAAAAGTCACCACTCTTTCCTGGAAACATACTGATGCAAATCACACTTTATAAAATATTTTTTAAAATAAAAAAGAATATAATTGCTCATTGAATTGTAATATGAATGCAAATTAACTTACTGTAATTATACTGTGCAATTTTCTACTTTAAAAACTTAGAAAATGGAAGAGACCTGATAAGTAATTTGAACTGTAATTCTTCATTGTGTTCCTTCATTATGCAATGGTTACCATAAGCAATTTGCTCTGCTTTAATGTAAAATGTTTCTAGTTCATACCTTTACATTGAAAGGGCTCAATTGAGACCATTCAATATAGACAGATACCTGTCCCCCACCCCCACCCCACAAGTGCATTGGAGGAAAAAAAAATCAAGATAAATTAACACAGCACAAGAGAATTTAAGAAGGAATCTTAATATATATTCATCTGGGAAACTTTATCACCTTAAGTGTCTCTCTGTCCTGTGCCCTCAATATTCTGAACAACAAGGGAGTCCCTAAGCAAATAGGAGTCAGATGATCAGCATTCACTTTTCAGTGGCAAGACTGACATAGAAGTAAAGAAAAAGCGTTCTAGTCCCAGTTCTGCCGCTAATGAATTGTGTGACCTTGCCCTTCTGGTCCTTGTTTCCCTGTCTGTGAATTGAAAGGTTGGGCCAGGTGATTTCCAGCTTCCATGCCAGCCCTTACAGACTAGTCTGCAGTCACCCTCCTCTTTTGCATTGTTTAAGCAATATGAGTGACAGGAAATGAATTTCTTATTTAGAATTAATGACTGTCTGAATGAACCGCAAGCCCTTTAGTTCAGTCATTCATTGCTAAAGAATGTCTAACACAAAGATCATCTGTGATGATGCAAATGTAAAAAATAATAATTACCCATTTTCATGCTAATAATAATTTGCATGTGTAGTTCCCTCAGTGTAGATCCCATTAACTGCAAGGCGTTGATACACAGAGCTGGGATCTCATTAAGTGCACAGGGCAGTGGAAGGGAGTGGGCAAGGCTTAGAATCAGGAGACTTGGGATTGGTGTTTCCCATGGCTAATAACCTCCCTAGGCCCTAGAAAGTCACCTCTTAGCTGGGATGCCCTCAGCTACCTCCTTGGATTTTGTGAGGACTGAACATACTGAACAGAAAGGTATTTGGTCCCCATATTTATAAATGTTTCACTTCAACCACCCCAAGAAGTAGGTCCTGTTATTATATCTATTTATCTCTGTGGAAAAAACAGAAGAGAAGTTAAATAACTTCCTCAGGGTCCCAGTCTGTGATGTTGTCTGTGCTGTTTATCCAGCAGGGGAGAATTGAATCCTTGTCTTCTAGGTTCCCATGATAACATGTGTAGTTAATTCTTCCTTTTGACATAAATGATCTTCTTAGGAAAAGGGAACTGTTCCATCTTTGCACAACTACCAGCCCTATGAACCTCCACTAGCAAATGCATTCTACTGTCATGTACAACAAATTAGAACAAACAAAAAAAATTTTTAAAAAATGGAAATAAAAGTAACATTATCTACAAAGGATATGCATCAATTCTCTCTTTACTGAGCAGTAGCCCACTTATACCCTGCCCATTTCTTCCTTCCTAAAAACAAACAAACAAAATAAATCTCCATTCCCATTAGGGGAAGTATCCAATTTTTTGGAGGCTGACTCTACCTTCAACTCTGGGTTAGAGTACACATCTCGAATTTAAGTCACACAGTATTTTTCAATGTCTTGGCCAGAGTGATTGATGCAGGGCCTGGCAGAGAATTTAACTCTGTCCCATCAGATTGATTCAAAACATTGGGGCGAAAATTCCTTCATCTTTGCCAAATGAAGGAGGAAGAATGTAATGGCTGGGGGCAGGGGGGCACCAGTTTAACATCCTAAAGGGAACAGACTTAGGATGAAGTTGCCCCCCAAGAGGTCAAAGAGATGGAAAGAAATCCCATTCCTGTGGCATCTGAGTCCCTGTAGGAAGCCACCAGTACCTTAACATCATCTGAGTCAATCTATTATTTTTATCATCTAAACCTGCATTAGTTGCAACTTTTCTTACTTTCTTCCAAAACCATACCATTGACTGGGTAAAGAGGCTTTACAGGTGAAATGAAGTCATGAAGGAGAAGTTGTAAAAGGCTTCCCAGGCATAAGGTAACAATGGCATTATGAGAACAGCGACCATGATGAGGAAGTAAAGGAGCGAGGGAGTGCTTTTCAACAAACGTGGGGCTGCAACGTCTCATGGATCAGAAGAAATGCTCCAGTCCTCTGTGTTTCCTCACTTCATCTTATAGTCATCTTCAGCAGCTCACTCCTGTGAACTCCATCAGACCCCGCCGGATGACGGGATCTTTCCTGATCACTCCTTCTACTTCTTTCTCTCCGTTCCTCTGTTCATGCTTTTTCCTCCTCTTATCTTTGCTATTCCTCTTTGTATGAAAACCTTCCCAATCTGCAAAATCTAATTTAAATGAAACCTCCTCTGCTTATTCTCTTCTTTGTTTCCTTTACATGTTGTACCCACCTATCATCTCCATCCCAGATCCCAGTCGCTTTCCACATGTCTGACACCCCCACTGAAATTGTAATCTCTTAAAGTAGATGCTAAGCTCCTTATAAACTGCAGATAGAAAGAGCTGTGTGCAACATCTGCCACTGCATTAAGGTCCAGGATGATCCAGCCCATGTGACCATAAGTCCACTGCTGAACATCATCAACCAAAAGTACAAGAAGAGCACCTTAGGAAGAGATGGAAACTTCTTCCAATTAGGAATGCTGATGCCACAATCCAATTAGAGCTTGTGAAGAAGGACAGGAGAGCAGACGATAGAATGAAGAAGGAAGGGGGGAAGGGAGAAAGGGGGGAGGGGAATGGCTTAGGGAATGTTATTAAAGGATGCTAAAGCAAAATTCTCCATAGCTCTTGTCTGTCTTCCTATGTCTTAGGGAGATAAGACATGGTCAGATAGTCCCGATAGGTATGCTATTCTCCTGGGGGTATTGCTATGGTAATTATAAGTAGAGTCTCTCCTGGGTGTATCCCAGTTAGTGGTATTATTATATGTTTATAAATATAGAATAAAACATGAATAATGAGTAAGAGTATATAATGTGATACCATAGCCTCATTTCTAATCTTAGTTCTGACATTCTCAGGACAGGAATTTGGGTGAGTTTTTGTAATTCTCAGCTTCATTTATCTGACACAACAATGGGAATAATAATAGCTGTAAAGTGGGGACAATAATAGCTAACTCTAGTGCCGATTTTAATTATTAAATAGAATAATACTTTTAAAAGTTTGTCATAGTCCTTGGGATATGGTAGCTTAATAAATCAGTGGCTGTCAGGAACAGAGATTGCAATAGTAATCATTAGTTTGGACATGGATTTTTTTTTTCTTTGATTCACTTAGCTGTCTCTATCCGAGTCACCCTGGGGATAATAAGCACCTGAATTCCAGAGAGACTGGCAACACTGCTGTCAAGCCTGGTGCTCAAACTTCCTAAAACAAGGATCTTAGCCCTGCCAGATAATCATGAAGAAATTTACATTTATTTTATTACTTAAGTATGCTTCTATCACCTAAAACCAATAAATAATCATTGATTAGAAAACCGTGAGAGTTGGCACACATTTACTTGGGTGGCCTATTACAGCAGATCAGATTCAAGGTCAGCCATACTATGAAAATGCTGCTCTCAGGCTTTGCATTCTCATCTTTTCCTAAGTGAGTGAAAAAGGGCAGAGATGCCACTGGTATGCCCAGAAGCACCAGTGGCCCTGGGCATGCTCCATGGCAGAGGGCTGTCCTATAAAAATTGAAGCATGTGAGTCAATGGGAACTATCTTGGAAACTGCTAATTCTGGTGGTTGGAATCTATCAAAGGGTTTTGAAAAACTGAAGGATAGGGTCACCTAGTTTTAGTAGCAAAGCTGAGTAATGTGTCCAAGTCACCCTTCCTTCAGGTACACCCTGCTTCTTCCCCCACTACCCATGACAGCACAGTCTGACCCACGACTATGAACCCTGTCAACAGGGGAGCTTGAAATATGTGGTATTCATTTACAAATGCCACTCAGCAAGTCTATAAGGAGTATGTAATGCCATTTCCAAAAAAAGTTAATATTTCCTTCCAAATTCTAAAAAAAGGGTACTTACTCATTGGGAACCTTCCATATCTGAATCTACTCAATCATAAGGCTTGTACAGGATCTGAGTCTGATTATGTGACCTGATTGGATGGTCACATCCTGTTCAAATGTGTTTGTAGTAGAAACACCCAGGTCATAGGAAGGGTTGAGATATGGACCATGACAAACAGGGTCACTTAAAAGAGATGCTATTGAGAATACAAACATTGGTGGAACAGCACTTCCCAGCTGTTTTACCTGCCTAGTTCTTTGAAGTCCAACCCAAGTGTAGCTCCCTTGACCCTCTACCAGCCCTCCCCCAACTCTGTCTCAGGTGCTATCACTTCTCTCTCATCTGTATTACTTCATCATCTTATGGATTTCCCTGTTATGGTCTTTTGTTTAATGCTTGTTCCTTCAACAGACTAGAAAGCATCCCTGAAGCTTCCTTCTGCCTCACCGTCCTCTAGCCAGTCCTTTGCCAAATCCTGCCAATTCTACCTCAGTTCACTTCCACCCTCTCTCTTACCATCACCCCAGACCAAGCCAATGGCATTACATACTCCTTATAGTCTATTTCCTAGACACTTTATTTTCCCTGTTTCTCTCTTGCTTCTGTGTGATTCATGTTCCAAATACTAGCCATAATAACATCTTTAAAGCATAACTCAGATCTTGATGATCCTGTGTTTAAAACACATCAATGGTTCCTCTTAAGTTTCCAGAATCTTGAGAAAAGCTTGCATTTCAAAGTCCATCATCACCTGACCCAGTATCAGTGTGCTCTACTCTCCCCTCCCCTGCACCATATGCTCTGGCCACAGTGGCCTTTGGTCACTCACTCATGTAAGTCAAGGCTTTCCCAAGAACATTCTATTTGCTTGGAATGGTGTCCCCCACCTCTCTAACAGGTTCTCCTGAAGTTCCAACTGCTACATTTTGACTGATGATCAACTTACGTATCATCTGTTCAGATAGCTCTGACCTGCTCCTCACCCTTGATGGGTTCCCTTTGTTAACATATTTCAAAGCACCCTGAAATTAACCTTCATGGACCTAATGAATAGTTCATAAGTAATACATAGCAATATACATGATATAGTTTTATTTTATAATTATGTATTCACTTAATGTCTTATCCCCCAGGAGACCAAAAGCTCTATAAAAATAAAGAAATATTTTTGTTTGCTTGTTGTTTTTCTGTTTGTTTGGTCACTATTGTGGGTTGAATGGTGGGGACCCAGAATATATCCATGTCTAAATTCCTGGAATCTGTGGATGAATGTTCCCTTGTTTGGAGAAAGACTGTTTGCTGACCTAATGAAGCTACGATGTAAAGATGAGGAGGTCTCTTGGAGTCTTCAGATAGGCTCTTAGTTCAATTACAAGTGTCCTCAAACACACACACACACACACACACACACACACACACAACACAGAGGAGTCACATGGAAGAGGAAGCAATGTGACCACAGAGGGAGAGATGGAGTGATGTGGCCATAAGCCAAGGAGCAACTGCAGCCACAAGAAGATTTCAGAAGGAGCACAGCTGTGCCAACATCTTGGCTTGGGAATTCTGTCCTGTAGAACTATGAGAGAACCTCTTTAAGTTAACAAATTTGTGGTAATTTGGTACAGCAGCCCTAAGAATTTAATATATTCTGTTACCTGTATAGTCCTAGTGCTGGCCAGTAACTTTGTGCTCAGATGAACAGACAAATGAGCATTAATCAAAGAAAACACATATTCATTCATCATTATGTACCTAAACTTACCACAGTGAATAAAATTCAGCAGTGTCCAATTTATTCATTAACTTGTATAGAATTGGAACTCTTTTTACAAAAAATAAAGGCCTATTACGTTTTTGGAGCTTACATATGCAAAGGAAACTTAAAGATTAAACTAGGCAAATTCCATCTTTTATAAATGAGAATATTATAATTGAAAAAGGTGATCTGACTAACCCAAGGTCACAAAGCAACTTCAGACTGAGAGAACTTGCATTTGTTTTTGAAATTCTCCTATCACATCTACTATGGTATCTTCTCTAAATACAATCACATCATTCTAATTAAATTACCTAGTATGTTGCTGCTATCTATTGTCAAAGATACCAGCCATTCATTGTTATGAAACTAATTAGTATGTGTAGGTCCACACTGATAATGAAATAAATATTGAGCCAGATTCCAAGAATTGTAAGATAAAAAATTTTATCCACCCAAATTCCAAGAAATCCAAGAAGGAATATCAACATGAGATAGATATTTACTATTACATTTTACTTGATTTAATTATGATTTCATTTCTAGTATTTAAATATTTAAGCAGCTTATCAGGCATTATCTCTTCATTTAAGAATGCATCCCAAAATACATTAAAATGCATAAAATAAACTAATTCACTTTGGAACTAAGGCCTTTCCCATTTAATTTCTGACTTAGGGATCACTCCACTTGAGGAGTCTCTAATAATTTTGGTTTCAGTTTAATGCATATTACATGGTGCATGACAGAAAAGTCTGTGTCCATTTCTGTCAATTCGAAAGGCATGTCTTGAATTGATCTTTCTTTCCTTCTTCTTTTTCTGTATGGAAACAAACCATATAGTTCTAGGAGTCAGAATATCTTTATTTATTTCACATGTATACTATTATGCTATTGCTCATCCATCTATCTTTCCAGTCATTCTGGCATGAATTTAATAAATATTAATTTCAACCCTTATCACCTGGTTACAAAATTCATGTTTTTTTTTTTTTTGTGTCATTGTGTCCCCAATAGTTTCATCTTCAGTGTAGATACACCATTAACCTATGTTAATACTAGTCTATAAAATGAACTGTAGGGTGATTGCTAGAATTGGACATACTGTTTCCTTTGGTGTTATTAAATGTGACTAAATCTGGAGAATCTAGTTGTAGCTGGGGGAAATCCAGAAGGTTCGGAGATGCAGATCTATCCTTAATTTCCCCACACCTATGGAGGCTTATTCATTGTACTCTAAAGTACCCTTGGGATTAGAGCCTTCAAAACTTTTCCCTAGAATTTATTGCTCTGAGCAACTACGTCTTGTTCCAGTTACAAAGTGCATATTTTTATCATTCATAAGTTCATTTATCCAAAACCTTTCCTGAGTGAATGGAATTCACCTTTCATGTGAATGACTCTCTGCAGCAGGCACTGGTGATAGAGGAAAGAAGACCAACTCTATTCCAAAATCCTGCATGAAGCAACAGGAGAGAAAGTCAAACTATTTCGTAAAGCAGTGCCTTGAGTATCATTGACAGAGACAGTTACAGAGTGCTCTAAATGCACATCCTTGCACCTTTATTTGAGGTCAAATGTACACTCCATTTGTTACTGCCTCAATGCAGTCATTAGTTTTTAGAGGAAGATGTGCTCCTTCTGTGGGCTTTATTTTCAGAGAGGTCAGCAAAGAACCAGATTCCTGGAGAAAAATATTGTATGATAGTTACATAACATGGAACCCAAATCTGATTATACATGCTCTTATTTAAAGTCACCTCATGACTCCCCAGTGCCTACAGCATAAAATGGAGTCTCCTTAGTCTGTCATTCAAAACTCCTATGGCAAGCCCTTGCCCACTCTGTAGTAGGGTTTCTTATTGAGATTTCCCCACATGCTAGTTGCTAGCGAGGCAAAATTTCTTAAGGTTGTAGGCAGAGAAATCACCGAAGGGCTCTTAGTGGAGAGGTGATAAGATTTGCTCTACATTTTGAAAAGCATGTTCCAATTCCCCGAGTGAAGCACCTCTACTGAACAATCCATACATAACTGAACTTCTTCAGAACCCTTTTTGAATAAGGCAGGCCCTCAACTCTAAAGTAAAAAGTGAAGAATATAGTTTTAAGAAGTTTATATAACCTTTTTCTTAACACATAACTGCAAAGGATCTCCATCACCACCATGTTTACTATTAACTTTTGTCAATGTCAACACAAATGTTTACAACCAGCCTCCCTGAGTCATCCCAGTGACGGTCCATTGAGGATTCTCAGATATCTGGGAATTCTGACAAATCCTATATTGCCCAGTAACCCAACAGTGTGTGAAAATAGCACACTGTATGTCTCAGCCAGTGGCATATATACAGTAGTTCTCAAGACTATAAACTGAATTTTACATAAGTGCTCAGTTGTCATACTTTTCTGCACCAATTTATCAAGTGTGCCTTGATTTCAGATGTTGACTTTATGTGTACTTTGTAGGAAAAAAAAAAAACAACACTGATAAAAATTTTAAACCAAGTAAGCAGTGATCAAACTACT
Organism: Sciurus vulgaris; assembly: GCF_902686455.1. Taxonomy (NCBI): domain Eukaryota; kingdom Metazoa; phylum Chordata; class Mammalia; order Rodentia; family Sciuridae; genus Sciurus; species Sciurus vulgaris. The sequence goes on from NC_136461.1 coordinate 46,132,995, forward strand.
CTTCTCCATTAGGCAATATTGCTATATGAAAAAAAAAAAAAAAAAAAAAAAAAAAAACAGAAACAAAAAACAAATCTCTAGTGACTTGGAGAATTAAGGGCCACAATAATCCAATCTGTAACTAATAACATTTGAGTGTTGTATTATTATTCTGAACAAACTACATCAGATTTGTCTCCTTTGGTGGATTTGTTAATTTAATAAGTACTTATTGAGCATCTATTCTGTTAGGCAACAAAGAAAAAGTGTTGACCATGACATTGTCCTTGCCTTCAAAGAGCAGAGTATTTCCACTTATTTTGAGGCTTTGTTAGTATTAAATAAAAACCAATACACATATTTGGTGTGTCCTATTCCTTCATACTATCAAGCCAATGCCCCTCCCCCCGCTACATGGACAACTCTGAGTAAAAATAAGCCTCACATTGTTGTTGACTTCAGTCCTGAATCACCTAACTTAATCTGTTTTATGCTCTAAATGTTGGCTAGATCTTCATCTTCCCAATTCTGACCTTCAGGTTCATTTTTCTGTAGTTATACTTTTTTGTGTCTGTGCTCAACATTTGACCTGGATTTTGGTTCCTCCGATGCAACACCATTTCAACTAGTCTTGGATAGACATTGTCCCATCTGATCTGGGGGCCAGAGGCAATATATTACAGAGAGGAAGACAACTTTCCTCTGTTCACCACACTATAACACAGCTCCATCTAACAACCCCACATAAGAACCCCACATTTTAAAGAAGAAAGGCAACACATAATACATATTACAGGGCATGAAACACAAGTCAGGATGCTGCTTGTTCTGTAGTATTATTAACACACACACATATTATATTAAAACAATAACCTAAACAACCTCCAAACCATATTGCTGCCATATCAACTGGTATTCTTATTTCCTTCTTTACAATTTTAGCCTTGTTTTGACCTGATTTTATAAGTCATTCCCAGTGAATGAATAATGGTGGATAAGAGACACACTACCAATCTTACCAATGGCAAGGAAATCAATTTTTAATATCATTAAGTATATTATTTTAACCCAGCTTATGAAAACACAGTATATATTGACATCCCTTGCTATATCTGGTAAGTTGGTTTTATTGTTTCTAGAATTATTTGAAGCACTAAATACATGGAAGGCTATGAATGTACCTATTGGTGATAAGGTAGCTAATAATACACTTATCTTCTCCTTAGTCTGAGAGACTACATTGACTTGAATTCACACTGATGTAAATGACTAATATGGGATATTATTTTACGAACAAAATTCTTGATAGCAGAGGACCAAAGAAGAAATACACAAGATTCTAAAATGAAGGAATAACGGTGGAAATAAACTAGGTGTTATGAAGGGAAAAATTGCCTACCAAACATTTTAGCTTATTGTGGGCCCTTTGTAATATTATTTGCTGAAAAGAATAATAAGTTTGGAATCAAAATACTGGGTTCTCTTTTGGGCTCTCCTCCTTTACTGTACAACTCTGTACAAAGCACCTACTCTCTTAAAGAGAGACTTACATTGCTTGTTTCTAAAAAGGGACAACATTTGCCCCCTGACCTCTGAGATTAATGAGATAGTTCTGAGCATGGTTGCAAGATGAAGGTGTCAAAAAGGGGAGGGCCACCTGTGCAATGTGGTGGGTATCTTGAAGCATCCTAAAACCATGAATGGAACAAGCCATCTGGGAGATTGTTTTAAAATTAATTCTAAACAATATCAATCTTCTTTGTTGGTTCAATTACAAAATGTTCTAATTTCAAACTTTTAAAACAATGAACATCAATTTACTTAAAATCCTGCTTTCAGATTATAATGAACACAAGATTCCTTCACATCCTTTGAAAGAATCACTGTGCCCCAGAGCTCATCTGGAACTTTTGAACTAACTATAATCCAGTGGAATCAGTGGGATTGGTGGGATTGGTTGGTTACTGTTACCTGTTTATCCCACAGTCCAAATGTATAATGCATATGTGCTTCATACGAAACACCATTGTGCTTTTTAAACAGTTACATTTTCCAAAGAAGGGCTGTTTCTTTCATTGTATTAACTGTGACTTATTTGCAGTGATGAAACCCAGTGGGTTTACTAAATCCTCACATCCCTATGTACTTGTCCTCCTTGTCTTGGGATAGGTCAGCTGATTTGAGGTCACAGTCTCCACCAGGACCACCAGCTTCCAGACACACCCCTGTAATGGTCCTGCTTCAGTCCCAGTACCTCTCCCCACCTGCCCTCTTGCCTTTTGTATGAGGCCTTGGCTGGGAGGTTAATTCACTGCATTTCTAAGAAGTTAAGCTTCTGTCCATAGACACCTGGGGAAGGTGAAACTCTGATTTAAACTTAGGTTTCTGAGGCACCAAAGTCCATGTTTGTTCTTTTGACTACATCCTGCTGATTTACAGAGCATCTGATTTCTCCACTGCGAGACGCCCTTTCAGTGGGAGAGACCTGGGCTATAGTATTCTATTTTTTTAAAATTACCTATGTTAAAGGATGTTTTGTGATGTGTAGGACAAAGAGAGCTATTTAAATTGAAATCATTTTCCTAGTATCCAAGATCTCTAAATCTCATGCACATTAAGTTTGAATTAACACTAACAAGGGTCTAACAGCTTTGATGCTGTGTTCTTAGATAATTAAATTCTTAGAAAATCATTCCACATTTGTGGGAGAAGCGAAGGACACAGAGAGTTCAGTCTTAATTCAAAGTCACTTACATATTGTTACCTGCTGTTTTCAGGCCTTCATGGAAACAGCAGGGAGGATTTGATATTAAAAATGAGGTTTTTTTCTCTTTTTTGTGGGGAGGGAAAATCTTTGTGGGGAGTGAAACTGTCAACTGGAACTCTTCTCGTGCTTTCACTGTCCCTTCCCTTCCTGTCAGCTACTCAGCCCATTCTGCACCCTGAGGCTGAGACTCCTACCTGCAGACCGTGATGTCCCATCACAGCTTCCCCTACTTCCTATATACAAAGCACCTTATAACTTAAAAAAAAAAAAAAAAAAAAAAAAAAACCCTTTCCACTCACTACTACAGGTGATCCTCAGAGCCACCTGCAGAAATTTGAAAGACAGCATATTTTTCCAGGACATCATCCAAACAGAGACTGACCGCTGTCAACAGGCCTCATGCAGTGACACTTACCTTGGATAAATCATCCTAAGCCAATACCTGACCCCGAGACATACAGCCATAAAATCAATCATGTCCTATTTTAGAAGCAAGCAGACTTAGAATATTGACACACATTAACAAATCTCACGAGAGATGGATAAATACACTAGAATTCCAGGTTCAGATTTAGGATGAGAAAGGGAACTGTCCATCAGTGACACTAGTTAAACTAGCATGACCAGGGCATTTTGTTCCAGAATGGCCACATTACCAGAAGTCTGCTTGATTTTGAACATGAGACAACTGAAGCTCAGAGAGAAGAAAGAACTTGCCACAAGTCCCCCTGCTAGTGAGAGGAGCACATACCTGAACATTCTGTTTCCTGGACTGGGGTGGCAGGGTGGGGTGGGGTTGGTCATTGAGCTTGGTTCCCTCCCCTTTTGTCCAGTGCTTGCCTGGGCAACATGGACATGCACCCTGTGTCTCTCTCTTCACTGTCTTTCTTTGCTGCCTCCACTCCTTTGGGTAAGAAGATGGTTCTCCAGCTTCATTCATACACGGTCATGTGTTGCTGGTTTGTGCAGGAGACCCTGTTACACTACAGTGACTTTGCATAGCTCTGCTCTAATATGACCTGTTTAGGCTTAGAGTTGGACTCTCAGACTGCAACTTTCCTTCCTGGACTCAGATGACAACTTGCAGTCAGTTCTGCTTACCAGGACATGACTTTTCTAGCAGGTGGAGTGGCAGGTATTATCTCCATTTTTTATACAAGAAACTGGAGACTCAGAAAACGTATATCACTCTGGCAAGGACATAGAGATATAAGCAGCATTGCCAGACTTTGAAGCCACACTGTAGGTTCAGGTCCTGTGCTGCTGCTCTATCAGTGCCCATGGAAAACAAGAATCCTAATATTCACTGAAACCTGGCTATGTGGTAGACCCTGTTCTAAATACTGTACATGACTTAGCCAAATATCCTTTCCTCATTTATTAACCAGTGCTAACATTTCAGTACTTGGGCCTCTGTCTGGCTTACAGAAAGATTTTCTAGCTCCTAAAAATGCAGATAATCACTCTTACCAATGATTCACATAACAGTATAATTGAAAGATCTGAGACAGTGAAATTTGTGACTTGGGGATTGGGCCACATTGAGAAGGTAGAAAAGTTTGAATCTAAGGACCATAAACATGGAGAAGATGAAAACCTGCTCTCTGTAATTCTCACATCCATCCAGGGCAGTGGTTATTATTAACTCAGCAAGTGAAATAATACCCGCAGCACTACTAAACTTGGTGAGGACAATTAGGATTCGAGCACTGATCTGGCATGTGCGCCTGGCATGGCATGGTTGCTCCCAGGATGCAAAAGTCACTGAATTCATGTCTCCTCCCTCCACCCAATCTCCTCCTCCCAAGGCTTTACTTCCCTAGATACGAAGACTTGAACTCTATCATTGAACCAGACTTTCAAACACAGGATACTGTGTCTTTAGCAAACAGTGTGAAAACATTTCAACAAAGAATTTCTGAATGTTTCTTTTTGCATGCCATTCCCATGAAGTCCTTAATTCAATTACTCCTGGCCACAGTAAAGAGCCAACAGTTCCTGAGCCAGTACAGTCCCATTAATGTTAATATAAGAAACCGGAATAGCTTTGTCCCTGATCCAGAAAGAGTCGGCTTCCAGAAAGAGGAAGGGAAAAGAGGGTCAGGGTGGAATTTATCTTGGGTTTCTCAAGGGCCAAGCAACCCACAATCCCCATGATCTTTTCAGCAAGCCTGCAGGGTGAGCGCTATTGTTTCCCTACAGATGAGGAAACCGAAGTCTATAAAAGTTAACACAACTAGAGTAATACAGCTTGTAAGTATTGGAGCTAAATCTTCAGGGCTACAATGACCTCCTCCCAGACTCCAGCAGCCGCACCCTCCCTTGAATTAGCTTATTTGACTTGTTCATGTCCGTGATCGGACAACCACAGCTCCTATGATGGTTAGAAAGGGCACATTCATATACCCATCTCTGTTTCTCTTAGATTCTCACTATCTCATGTGCCATGCAATACCTGGAACAATGTGAACAGCACGTTGCATTTCTGAAGAAAATATAAAATTTAAAGGAAGTTATAACAGGCATCTTGTGAATAGAGAGTAGACCTTGTCTGTTCTATGCACCACTGTTTTCAGTGACTGGCTGGGAGCAGGAACTCAATAACAATGGGACAAGGAAAAAGAAAGGAAGGAGAAAGGGAGGAAAAGAAGGAAGGAGAAAGGGAATGAAAGAAACAAATACTGCCAAAACAAACTGGTGGAATTTAGGAATTGTTAACATGGGAAGAGGGTCAAGAGAAAGAAGAGAGACTCAGAGGATGCAGACATGGATCATCAAGCATCTTATGGTCTAGGACATGAAAGTTATGTCTGTGAATATTTATCATCATTTTACAGGGTGTGTGCTTTTACTGAATGAGAAAGTGTTCCAATTATTTTTCTATTCCAAAGTTTACATTCAGTTCCACCATTCAAATGACAAGCAAGGAGATTTAGCCACACATACATGTCTGTATTCACATCTGAGCAAACCTGCTAAAATGTTTTAAATAAGATTCAAGAAAACACTCCTGGTCAATACATATGGGAAAAAAATCTATTTTGGGTGGTCAGTGAATCATCCATGTGTTTGTATTTTGGAGCTGCAAGAATCCCACAGTTCCATTGAAACTTGTCCCACAGTGTCTTATCAGAAGGTCCACTACAGTTCTGTAGGTTTGCTTATCTGTAAGAAGAAGGTCAAAGGGTGGAACAAACCCCTTGAACTTCAACTCTGACTATGTAATCTAATTTTTTGAGTCCTCAGATATGTACTTAATAAAAACATAACCAAAAAAAGGATAATGACAGAAATCAATTTTCTCATTTAATCAGCTTCTTTGTTAATTCAACCATAAATTATGTGCTAGAGGAGTCTAATCACATTGTATATGAATCTTGCATAATTTGCATTAATTACAATCTAAGATGTAAGTGCATTATGTGGTATTGTATGTATTTTTAGTTTATCTCATAAAAATGTTATAGCTGCTTATGGTAGACATGACTTCTTTATTTCTCTAAATACACAAAAGAAGAAAAACAAAATCCTACTGATTAGTTTATGAAATGGTCCTTAGGAAGAAGATAATCTCTTTAACTCTTGGGGTTCTTGGGTCCTTGCTATAGCAGTCCCCCCAGACCCTGCCATGGGTGTTCCCCTCTGTCTAATCTTCCTTGCAGGCTGGAAGGGAGAATGCCTGTGAGGCTCTTGCCTTACTTACTGCAAGCTACATGTGGGCTGGGTTTGCTAAACTGGGTCTTGTGTTCTCCAGACCCTCAGATGACTGACAGAGAATGTGACTTCTCTTCTTCTTGTCAAACAGTTATAGAGCCAATACCTGACCATCTTGGAAGGGGTGAATGAGGTAAATCCCCATAAACTAAGATGACAAGTCATTGAATATGACAGATGGTTATCTAGATGGGAAGGAAAGATGCTTTTGTGGGTAAGGACCCTGGAATATGATTCCCTGTTCATCCTTTCATTCACCAGATGGATTTTTTTTACTGTAGGCTTATTATGTGCCCAAAGTTAAGCTGAGCCCTGGGAATTATGCAAAAAATAAATAAGAAAATGTCCGCCTTCAAAGAGAGATCAGTCTGATAGAAAAGGAAGAATATAGCAAAATTATTTCAATGTGTGTTGCAAGTGCTCTAATAAAGATTTGTGAAAAGAACAGCAATTGGTGCAAAAAAAAAAAAGAGCGAACAACTTTGAATAGGGAGAGAAAATTAGGGAAAGAAGGGAGTTAGGACTTAAAAGATGAAAAGGATCACAATGCAGAGGTGGAGCCAAGGGAATTTCAAGTAGAGGGAAAAACATGTTCAAAGCTAGGGATCATTGCTTGGCATGTACAGAAGACCCGACGGTTAAGTAGTTATGGTTAGCATGTACATAGTTCACTAAGTAGTAGAAGTGATGAGACTAGGAAAAGATGGGTCAGTTCATGAAGTAGACAGTTTTTCTTTGCAAATATCAGGTGGTTTACTTGATACATATAATTAATTCTCATGAAATTTAGATAAAAAGTAACATTTATTATTCAAAATCTACAGATAAGGAACAGATATATCCTGGCTATCCAATGTTACACAGTTGGGAATCAATAGCATCAAAATCTAAACTGTTAAAATCTGATTCTAGAGTTGTGTTTCTTAATCATTCCATGAGAGTTAGGAATTTCTTCTTAGGTTAAAGGGAAGCATTCTCATAAAATATACCAATAATCAGTGTCAAGACAGTGACGATGATTCAAATATTGTTCATTAACTGTAAGCTTTGAAATATTTGAAAACATAATCAATGCTCCATCTGTGTGATGCCCTTCTGATTCTAGATGATGATGGATGAAGGAAGCTGAAGGATGTTTCTTCAGCTCTTCCCAGCTATCTCCACTATGATTCCAAAATGTTGGATCTGTTTCAATCTGAAAACTGGGCAGACATCCCTCTTCCAAATGGATTCCACTTTTGAAAGAGGAAAATAGAACCTAGAGTGCCATTCCTAACCTTCTACGTAAGAATTCACTTTTATAACCTGTCCGACCCATAACTCCAAGAATTAGCAATGAGCCAACAAGATTGAAATTATGAAGAAAACAAATGTTAGTGACGATTCCATGCATCCTTAGAGGGCTCATGATTTCTGCAAGTAAAATTATAGAATTTCCTGAGATAACAGAGGAAAAAATCGGGACTCCTGAAGCACGAGTCCTCAGGATTGCTGTTTACATACACTTCATCTGATCCTTGTGAGGAGGAAGAATAGGATAAGGCTGCACCAGTTCAGGACTCAACAAATATGTAGTAGATATGAGAACTGGACTCCAAAGTCTGTGTATTCATCTGCCATTCAGTAATAAACCTGTTAAGAGAATTGGGTTAGCATGTCAGTGGACATAAACTGGGATCAAAGCAATCCACATACCACATTTGTTGGCAAACACCAAGTCTAAATATTCTCTTCTGGGTGCGGATGAGTATGAGGGAAGACATAGCCAACATGGGGTTGAAAAAGTGCTATAGAAAAAAGGAAAAGGGGTATATATTTGGAAGACTTGAAAACACTCCGTTTCAGAAACTCTAGAGCAAACAATTTTGGCAACCTATTTGGCATCCTCAATGTACACAAAAAGGCATTATCGCCATGAAATTGGAGACAAAAGTCACAAGAAGAGAGGAAGAACGGAGTAAATAGAAAACTGGGACAGTGAAATGCAGGTCTGTATTGGAAGTAGCAGACAGGAGAACCGACAGTGAGAAAAATTGAATTTGTGATGGACAGAGAAGATTTGGAAAACTCCCACAGGAAGAGAAAGGTAAAAAACGGTTCAAAATAAGAAGATATAAAGATAGAAGACAGTAGACAAAAGTCTAATCTAAGAATTATAGGACTACTGAGGAGCCAATGAGAACTATTGAAATAAAAGCCATAATCAAAAATAAAATTAAGGAAAACTTTACTAAGAACGAAAAACATAATGACAATCAATTTGAGCCTATGAATTAGAAAAGCCAGTTGCACTTTAGGTACGATGAGTGACAACAGACTGACATGTAGAATAGAGCCTAGAAGGAGTGTTGGTTTTCATAGTATCACCAATAAATTGTGATTTACTGGTGTCTGGGTCTCTCTGTGTATATTCTCCTTCCAGTACAATATTTTTATATACATGTATTTGCATACATTTATATTTAGCATATATATATATATTACATAGAGTTACAAATATTCTTTTGTAATTTTCCTTTTTCAATTAATAATGTGGCCTGGAATTTTCTAGTGTTGTTAAGCAGTTTAGAACATTTTAAGACTTATTTAATGCTTTATTGTTGGTCATTGAAATATTTTAATAATTATGAATGTAACTGTGTTGTAAAGTTTTCTATGAACAACAGGATCTGTTTATTCTTATGAGTCAAATTTATTGGACTAAATGATACAGACAATTTTGAATTAAAAAGATAAATTTTAAGTCCTTAAGTGTGGCCTGACCAAACAGAAAATTTCAGGTATCCTTCAAGGCACGCATCTGCAAGTTGACCTCAGACTTCTTTTCAACACTTCAAGCCAGAATAATGACGTAAAACCTACAGAATTTTCAGGATAAAAAGTTGCAACTTGAGAATTTTTATGCCTAACTAAACTGTCTTTTATTTTCTTGGGTGCTGGGAATTGAACCCAGGACCGTGTGCACAATAAGCATGTGTTCTACCACTGAACTACACCCCCAGTTCTGTTAAACAGTTCTTAATGGGTGAAGCTCACAGGAAGATGTACAAGGGCTCCAATACATGTCACCACTTACCCCTATTTGAGGAAAGGCAAATTCCTGGAAGAGTAACCCTTATTAACTTCAAATTTCATACAATGTAAGATTGAGTAATGAGAAGCTTTGGTTTAAAAGAAAAGGCATTTGTATTCCTGTTCTAGAACTCTATTAGAAGCAAATAATCTAAAATTTGTACAAATGTCCATACATTTTAAAGACCATGTTGGGAATCCAGTGAAACTACACATCATGTACAACCACATAAATGGGATCCTACTTAGAATAAATTATACTCCATGTATGTATTATATGTCAAAATACACTCTACTCTCATGTATATCTACAAAAAAGAGATTGTGTTGCAAATATTTAGCAAAATATTTAATTTAAATATCTCACAGATTTAAGTAGAAATTAAGTGATGGGTTTCTTTTTATAACATTTTTAATTATTTAGAAAAATATATAAAAACAAAAAGTCAATAAGCTAAGAGGGAATAAAATTAATATACTCAAAAGCATCCACTATATAAAATGAAAATCAATGTGTATAGGCTTGAAAAAGACCACAAGCTTAAACAAGATCCCCTGTAAGAAGCGAAATTTGAATTTTTTTCCTTCTTTGGATTTTTTAACCTTATGTAAAAAGCATCATTTTTATAATCAACAAGAGAAAAAATATTAGTCATAAAGTTTTAATGAAAACCTTTAAATCAAGATTTTGATAATCAAAATGATGTGACTTAAGTATTATAAAATTTTTCTAAACTACTCATGAACCTATCATCAAAATAAACTGTTTTATGTTGTGTTCTCTTTTCAATGATGTGTAAGTGGTTTTTATACTTGTGCTATAGTTTAAATGCAATTTTAAACTCTATGTTTTCCATTTAATTTATGTATATTCCTCCATGGAGAGGTATCACATTTGGTATGTTCCAATGATAAATCATCCCATCACGTGTGTGTGTGTGTGTGTGTGTGTGTGTCTGTGTGTGTGTCTGTGTATGTGTGTGCATGCACACGCAATGTGTTATGACTTATATAACTGTTCTCCTATTTGGGGGCATTTAGGAGTTGGCAGTTTGTCATAATATCATATATCACAACTTTGTACTCAAAGTTCTTTTCTTCTTTATAATTCCCTCGGGATGTTCTTTAGAATTGTAATTATTGTACTTAAGGGTATATATCAACATTTTTATGGTTTTGGGTATATGTTGCCAGATCATCCTCCAAAATATATGGAGTTTATGTAATGTTAATATTCTCTTACAGGAACAAAGATTGAAATAAAGGAAAAGCCCATTGGGCTTCCTGGGCATTAAACTAGAAGGCACCTTGGAGAATATTCATCTAGCATAACTAATTTTACAGAGAAGGAAACAGAGAATCAGGGTTATCACTGGCTTTAGGACCCAAAGCAAATTACTGCATACAGAGGACTAAACTTAGATCTTTTGACTACTAAGCCAGTGCTCTTTTCAGGCTACCATGCCAAACTATCCTCTCTCCTTTATCATTCCTCTTCCTGGAGCTAGAGCTGAAGGAAGAAAACCATGCTTATTTTAAGTCAGCAGAGGGAGTGGACTTTACTACAGCATTCTATCAAGTGCTTGTTCTGCTATGAATAAGTCTTGCTGTGTGGCATAATCTTTCTGGTCCTCAGCTTTTAACTCTGTTAAACAGGGATCTTAACACTATGCCCACCTCACAGGGTTCTTTTAGGAAAGAGAGAGAATATCTGTGGGGACAACAGTATCCCACAGGGCACCATTGTGAGGGTTAGCAAAAGGTACTTCCCTTTTAGAAAGGTTAGAGAGCCCCACATATGCCACTTAAAGGGGGGTTGTTTCTTCCTCCAGGGATGTAGCCGTGCAAGACACAGTTTGGCAAGAGTAACACAGGGTGGATGTTGGCCCTCACTCATTCCTTTGTTTGACAGCCTTTGCATGCTGGGAAAAATCTGCACAACTATATAGCAAGGCCCAATCCATGGCCGCCATTGTTCTTACTCTCATTGTATGGAGTAGGGTTGAGAAGACCTTTCCATGAAACACTTACCCCATCTGTCCTGTTCCCACAAAAGTGAAGGCAGAGAGTACTTCTTGGCAAGGAAGAGTTAAACAGGGGTCAAGTCCCACTGCTGAGATAGCCATGGAGGTTGAATGCAAGCTCTGACCTTCACTAGCTCAAGTTTTGTACTGCTGCTACGGGACTGCTGTTTGCCTGCTGCATCTGCTCTTGCTAATTTGGCCTGTTTGGGTAACAAAGCTCCCAGTGATCATCTAAACCTCATTTGATGCACCTGTGAACAATTCATTATATTAATATAACAGCAGGGGAGGAGCAGAGACACTAATAAATAGACTTTAGCTGCCAGTACTCCTTGTCACAGACAGAGAGGCCCCTTCTCTCCATGTCTGCTCCTCAGGCCTTGGCCACACTGGGGAAAGACCTGCACAACTCAAGACTGGCGTATCTTAAACTGTCAGTTGCTACATCTGGCTGCAGTTAAACACATCCATTCATTCATTGTCTTTTCTCAAGCTCTGCAGAATTTTCACCTTATCTGACTTGAAAAATTTGTTCTTACATAGAATGGAAAACAAGGGTTGCTAACTAAGTAAGGTAGCTCTGTGCAGGATCCGGTGACTCTCCTCATGACTGAATCTCCATTTATCAAAGCAGATCTGTACCACAGACACACACAGAGCCATTGGTCAATGTCTTAATTCTGTTGACTCTCAGCACTTCTGCACTGGCCTACTGTTGGGGGAATTTTCTCTACTCTATCACTTTAAAAGATACAAACATACATTTGGTGTTGTTCTGTTTTAATGCCTCTGCAAACACATTGGTTGTTTCTCTTTTCCCCTCAAATATAAATCTGCTCAGCATGAAATTCAAGTATGTAGCTCTAGAAGGCAAAATGAAGCCACTGATGTTCCACCATAGTATATATGTATAACCCCTTCCCTTCATGGAATTCTACCCTCAGCTTGTGACCCCTGACTTTTCAGTCCCACCTCTCCCCACATTCTGTCATTTACTCATGCTTTAGTAGGAAAAGGAAATTGCTGTTCCTGGAAAATGTTATGCTATTCCCTGACCCACATGTTTGCCCAAGTCATGCCCTCTTCCAGCAGTGCCCCCAACTTGTCTGTTTGCCTTTTAACCTCCTACTCTCCTATTATGGTTTGCAAGACTGGATGAATTATCCCTTAGCCACGTCCCTGTGCATATCTCTATCATTGCTTCAATTTTCTTCCAGCAGAGTTATCAGATATTTTTCTATCCCCCTCCCCATCCCATGGTATGAGCTTCACAAACGCAGGTACTGGGTTAGTTATATTTATATACTCAGTGTATAAAGAATGCTAGGCAAATCAGTGGCCTTTAAGTTGTGTTCTTTGGAACTCCATGGTTTCTGGTGGGGTAAAGTATGCCCACAAGGAGGTTGATTAAAACAGACAGAACTTCAATATCTTCTTTTCTCAGACCCAGCCTCGTTTGAGCAATGAGTTCTAGATCTTTAACCACTGGCCTAAGAAAATAGCTAACAGCTAAATGAAAGCACCTAGGTGCCTTGCATATGTTAGTTAACTCATTTCCTCCTTAAAACAACTCTGTGACGGTATTATTCCTATTTAAAAAGAAGAGTTAAGATTTGAGCTAAGAGATCTTCAGGTCTGAAATTTGGTGGTTTTATCATTGAACTGAGGATCTATATGCAAATTAAAACTAACTATGTATGTAGAGAAGTGTTTGAAAAGCAATAAACCAGCGATGCAAACAGGATGTCTAAGGGCAGAGGAGGCTGCAATCACTCTGCATGGGCACTTTTAAGATGGCTCCTTGGAGGAGTTAAACGTAAGCTGAACTTCCAAAGAACAGTGGGTCCCAGGTAACTGCATGATGGGGGAGAACCATTAGATCTAGGAGAAAGAGAATCTGATAAAATTCAGTCCTACCCTATTCTATCCCATCCCAGGTCCACCTCATCCCCATACCCCTTCATCCAACCCCATCCCCATCCTTCCCCATCCCATACCATCATATTCTATTCTATTCAATATAAAGTGAGTATGCTTACCCCAAAATAGCAAGGGACCCATGTTTTATCTTTAAAAAACATCATTCTCTCTTGTTCTGACATATACTAGACCCCAGGGTTTGAGTAGCAGCTTCACCACTTAAAACTGTGCTGCCCTAAATAGTTCCTATGATTTTGTTGAGCTTCTGTCTCCCCATCTTTAGAACAAGATTAATGATAGTAAATTATATTTGATAGACTGTAGAGTTTAGAATAAAGTGTAACAGTACCAAGATTATTGCTGTTTGGGTGTATCTAAAATATTTTTAATACCCATATTGTAAAAAAAATGTACCCACATTGTAAAACATAGTTTCAAAATAACAATATAATGAGGTTTGTACTTTGGGAGTCTTAGGTGTTTATTACCATATAGCACAGTTCAACTGCTCCTTTTGCTTCCAGGGATGCATATCCAATGCCCCAAATTTATTCTCTGAGGCAAGAAGAAAGATGCCTAGGGTAAGCGTGCCTTTTACTGTCCTGCTGTTCCCAGCATTTGGCGACCTAGGGCAGCAGAGCTTCCTCTCAATCTTTGTACAGTGAGTATCTTAGTGACTGAATTAAAGAGCTTCTCTTCTTTGAATTTCCTGCAGCAGTTATGTCAGCATCAAAATTCAAAGGGATTCCATTTTATTCTATTCTACTGTAGTCTTTTTTCTATTCTCCTTCATTCATTCATCCATGAAATATTTATTGAGGAGCTATTTTGTGCCATTCTATGAGTGGACTTTGAAACAAATAAGACACTGTGGTTGTCCACAAAGACCAGATAACTGTTGAGTCACACATAGACCTATAGACAACAAATATTTGCTACTTCTGCACATTTTAAAGCTCCTCAGGTACAGCATAGCCTACATGCCAGTTATAAAAGAAGCTTGGCATACAAAGTTGGGAGAAAATATGAGAAAGTTCAGTCATATGGATCTTGAATTTTTCTTAAATCTTCTAAATGCATGAATACTAGCTAATAGTTCATGAGCACTTATTAATAAATACTGAATTAAATGTTTTCCATGAACTATTCAGCAAATTTCTAAAACACTATCATATAAGATTTATCATCATTCCCATTTCAGGGATGAAAAATACGAGGCATTAAGAAGCTAAGCATTGACGTGGCTGTGTCACTGTAGTATGCTGATTTTAAGTCCTTTGGGTACAAACCGAAGAGTTGGATAGCTGGGTCAAATGGTGGTTCCATTCCAAGTTTTCTGAGGAATCTCCATAATGCTAATAGCTGAACTATGGAACCAACCTAGGTACTCTTTGACAGATGAATGGATAAAGAAAATGTCATACATATATATATATATATATAGATAGATAGATAGATATGAATATCTCTATATATATAGTCAAATATATAAATGTATATATGTGGAATATTACTCAACTTTAAAGAAGAATGAACTTATGGCATTTGCTGGTAAATGGATGAAGTTGGAGAATATACTAAGTGAACTAAGCCAAATTAAAAAAACCAAAGGCTGAATGTTTTTTCTGATATGAGAATGTTAATTCACCCTAAGGTGTGGGGGGTGCTAGGGAAGAATAGAGTTACTTTAAATTAGGTAGAGGGGAGTGAAGGGAGGGGAAGGGGTAGGGGGTAGGAATGATAGTAGAGTGAAACAGATATTATTACCTCATGCACTTATATGACTGCATGACCCATGTGATCTGATAATATGCACAATCAGAAAAATGAGAAATTATACTCCATTTATGTATGATCTATCAAAATGTATAAATACATTCTACAAATACATTAGTTGTCATGTACAACTAATTAGAATAAATTTTAAAAATTAATAAAAAAAGAGGCTAAGCTGTTTTTCCTTTGAATCTTCTTCTTCTTCTTCTTCTTCTTCTTTTAAATATAATGTACTATCCTTTCTCCTTAGAACATGATTCATCCCTATTCTTCCTGACCTCCTCCCAGGCCTAGATAATTCCTAACTCCCACCTACCCTTCCAATTCTAGTTTAAAAATCACTTTCTCAAAATTGCCATCACTGCTGTCCTACTACACTACCTCTCATAGCATATGCCCGCCGAAATCTTGATATATCTCATTGCTTGCAGAGTCTTCCTCTCCCTCCCCAGATGTAATCTCCAGCCATTCAAACTTGGGCTTGATTCATTCATGAGTCAATTCTAAGAGGCCAGCAAAGGACTTGGCACGTAGAAGGTTTCCATATCTACTTATTAAATGAAAGAAGGGAGAGAAAGGAATATTAAATGCTTCAAATGACCATCAAATTCAGGAGATCTCCAAGCACTTAATAAGCATTTTTTTTTTTTCCTGGGGTCTTATCATACTGCTTTCCCAGATGGGAAAAGGGCAGTCAACGGGTGAATTGCACCAGTTATCTTAGGCAAGTTGACATTTGTTGCACTGCGGGGAATTTCTCTTTGCACAATATTTCCTGGGAGGAGCAGGTAAATATTGAGACAAGATACGCATCAAATTTTTTTTTTCTGTGAACCACTGTACAATAATCAATTCCAGAGATAACAAAGGCATTTGTTAACAGCTCCATCTCTTTTTTCAAAGCTCAGTTCTCAGTCTGGCAATGTTACAAAGCTCAAGAAAAGAAGTGTTGTTAGCAGATGCCAACCACTTGTCAGAGGAAAAATCCAAGAGGCACTGTGCAATACTGCAGCTTTTGACATACAGATAGGCTCTCTGTCCTTCAGTTCATCAAAATTCCTCATAGCGCAGCTGTAGAGATGGAAAGTGAGGGTTCTCCAAACAGATTAAATAAGAAAAATCTCAACCCCGCAGTAACATCTATTTGCACAGTTCTCTGGCTTTCAGGTTCTATCTCCCAAAACAGGAGTTTATGGCTGGAGACACAGGTTGTCCTCTATCAGTAGATTCTTCACACTAAATGTTATTATTCTTAATGCAATTTGATCACCTGTGCTAGTCTCTGAGAGTAAGTACTTGTTTCATTCACCTTTGTACCTTTGCCTCCCTGAGTAGCACCCAGAAGTTTCTCAATGTATAGTCCCTGAGCAAAGAAGGAGCGACATGAATGAATAGCAGTGAGTGATGTCAATGCAGCCCTGCTTCAAAGAGCTCATTAAATTATTCTTGGATGGATTTCTGTAGAGTTTCTACTACCTACTTTTGGAACTTGCCTGTGCAATAGCTTAATATAGTTTAAACCCCTTTTCAAAGATGAAATTGGATTGGGGATAGATTTTTATTTTTACTCTTTCTTAAGAGAAGATGATTTTTATTTTTGACAAGTCTGGTCTTATGAAACCCATGGTCCCATATCCTATTGTGCACACTGGCACGAGCTTTATTCCCACATAGGAAGGATGGATGGATGAATGAATAAATGAATGAATGGATGGAAAGGTGGGTCTTCCTATGTCTCAGCTTGCCTTAGTCAGTCTCTGAGAGAAGAGAGATCAAACAGAATGAAAAGATCAGGTGGAAGCAAATACGCATCACCCTTTGTACATTCTGCAGACCTGGCTACTCCTCATTCAACAGTTCCATTGAGTCTCAGGGCTCTATATTCCAGCCAATATCACCCTGCCTTAAGGCCTGTTCTTGGTGGCATCTAAACACTGTCAAAATCTGACCTAAATGCTCTCTTTATCTCTTGTCAACCAGTGCACATATGACTGTGGCTGAAGAGCAAGCCTGGCCATTTGTCCCAGGCCTCCTGACATGATTACATTGCCAATCCGCAGGGCCATGCAGCAGCATCTGGCCATACAGTCATCTCCAGCCTGAGACTCATGGCCACATTAAGCCAGAGACAACATTTCAAGCTTTCCTTATCTGTTCAGACCATTCTACTATTTTATACAAAGAATAGATCGGAGTTTAGAATTTCTGCAGCCACATCAAAGAAACAGGACTCATTTTCTCAATGTCTACTGACTATAATCTTTCTTCTTCAGCTTTATGTAGTCTTCCTATTTCCTATATGCTCCACCTTTTTCCTTTTTAAAAATATTTTTCTGAGTTAGGAAATTTTGAAGAAAAAAATCTAAATTCAAATGATCATTTTGCCATTCAGTGTGAGACTAAGAAAAAGCTCTAAACACTCTGAGTTCCACCTGGCCATCTATAATGGGATGATAATAATGACTATGAATCAGAGCTTGAGGGAGGAGTGTATCACTTAGCATAGTTGTTTCCAAACCTAAGTGTATAAGCTTAAGTTTTCAATTGCTGCATAACAAATTTCCTCAAATTAATCAACTTGATACAAAAGCTATTTATTGTTTCGCAGTTCTGCAAGTGAGAAGTCCGAGCAGACCTGACTGAGTTCTCTGCTTAGGGTTTCATCAGACCATGGCCAAGTGTAAGGCCAAGGAGTCCTCTAGACTGGGCTGGGCTTTTATCTGGAGGCTCTGAGGAAGAATTAACTGTCAAACTCATTCACAATGTTGGCAGGATTCAGACTACCCAGTGGTAGGACTGAGGTCCTATCCCTTTGCCACCACCAGCCAGGGACTACTTTCAGTCCTAGGGCCATGGGCAGCCCCTTTCTTGACCCCTCCTCATTCAAGCCAGCATCAGTTGCATGGACTCCCTCTCACACTTGAAATCTCTCCAACTTTTTTTTCTGTCACAATATAGAGAAAATTCTGATTTTAAATTCTGATTCTGTTATCAGATTAGACTCACCCAAATAATCTCCCGTTTGCCACATAACATGATATAATCAACAGACTGAGAATTCATAGCCACAGGCTCTGCCTGTAAGGGAGGAAATTACCCAAAGGCAAGGATCATTCTCAGAATTCCAATTACAATGTATCAGACTCACCTTGGAGCTTTAAAAAATATGATATTTGTGGGCCAAGTGTGGTGGTACATGCCTGTAATCCCAGGAACTTGGAGACTGTTGAAGGAGGATGTTTAGCCTTGACAACTTAGCAAGACCCTGTCTCAAAATGAAAAAATAAATAAATAAAAAGGTCTGGGCATTTAGCCCAACAGTAGAGGGCCTCTGGGTTCAATCCCCAGTACTGAAAAAAGAAAAAGAAACAAAACTTTTCTTTCTCAACCTTAGATCCTCTGAATCACCATCTGTAGGAGCAGGTTCTGAGGATGTATATTTAAAAATTAACTTAGATAACCTAAATGTAAAACTATGAATCTGGTGTGAAAACTAAAAAAAAATTAATGTATTAAAAGAGCCTTATACAGCTCCTGATATATAATATGAACTCATTGCGTATAATTTTTTTTGTCTTTCTTTCCTCCAGCACCTTGTTACTCAAACTGTGGTCCATGGGTCAGCAATATCATCACTAGTTAGGAACATCTTGGAAACAGAATCTCATGTACCACTCCATAGGGGTAAAGTGTGTATTATGAGAAGAACTTCAGGTCATTTATAACACTAAATTACTGCTTTAGAAAGTTCTCCCAGAATGGACCTATAGAATCAACTCTAAAGTCCTATTACAACTCATCCAAATACACGTATCTACAAAATATTTCAATTCTTTTAGATTCGCTAAACTGAATCCCAACCCATTTCCTCACATTTATTATATATCCAATGCCATGCTAGATGGTATATGGGGAAAAATTTGTGAGTAATAGTTTGGGTTTACTAGATGTTCTTACTATTACTGAATAGAGATGATTCAAGGCAGCATGCTTAATAGAATACTTGGAGAACTGTAAGAGTATTTTATTTCAGAATAAAGAAGAGAGAAGAACTTGATTTGGTCTTAAAGGGAGATAGGTAAATAGTCTTTAAAATCTGGTTCAAATGTTACCTCATTCAGACATTCATTCAATAAATATTTATTGAGTTCCCACTATGTGCTGGGCACTTGGAATAAGTGCTGTTCCTAAATTCCTGACTGCCTCTCTTAGCCTTATTTTTCATTTGCAATAGGTAGCACACAGCATTATATTTTCTTGCTGATTACTTCAGGTTAACATGACAGACTGTACATTGCTCAGGGACCAAGCTGCAATATTCATGTTATTTGCTTCAGCATGATAGTGCTTGGCATATACTAACAGCTCAGTGAATGCCTGAATGAATGAATAGATGAATGAATGGGAGAAGGAGAGGCCACTGCCATGGTGGGGAACGTGCATGCATAAAGAAGTGGAGGGACGGACAAGAAGAGTGGCTTTCAGAGTGAATTTCAGCCTGATCTGATGTGAGGATTTCTTCTGGAACAGTTGGTGGAGTAAGGTTTAATAGAATAAAGAGTCTAAAAAATTTGGAATTTTAGGATAGAGTGCTTCATCTTCAACTAAATTCAAGAGATATGTGTTAAGCTAATGAGCAACTGGGATTCTGAGGGTAATAGACATGGTCTGGCCTATCATGGGGTGATCTTTGGTACCCTAGGAAGATGAATGTTATAGAGCTAGGGGTTCTGAACAGGAAGATTTGGTACAGAGATGGAGCCATAAAGACAACATGTGGGCATGTGCACAGTCGTGCATGTTTAATGTGTATATATGGGGGTGCAGGGAGAGAGGTATCACAGCCATCCAAGAAAAAATAATCAAGAGCAGATGCTCAATATGGTAAAGTTCCCATTTCAAACATGCCAGAACATTTAAAAATAGATTGATAAGCCAACTCTGTCCCAACAGAGCTCAGAGAAAACCTCCTTGGCATGCTGATTTACAGTTCCCTCACTCAAGTATTTATTCCTGCATTCATTTATTCATTCATTCATTCATTCATTCATTCAACAAAATTTTTTTTTCCATTCAACAAATATTAACTCACTCTACTGAGATTGGGGGCTACAAAGATGGATATAATATGGTCTCTTGCTGTGCAGTGGGAGTGACCCCTCCAAATCAAACTTATTCACACTCTCGGAAAGTTATTCATGTTCATGATAAGATGAAATTGCTCAAAACCGAATATGAAAACCTTCTGCAAGTGCTTTATGTTTTTGTTGAAAGTCTGATATTTTCTGGCTCAGCAATGTGGTAAAATTCAAGGCAGACAGATAAACCTGGGGCTCAATCCATCTCTGAGGAGCTATGTGAGCTTGTGTCTGTTTCATTTATAAATGGGCATGATTCCTATGCTAAAGGACCGTGGTGAAATTTCAGGAAACAATTAACATATGCAAAGCACATGGAAAGAGCATAGGAGCACCTCTGTTTCAGAGTCTGGAAATTTCATCACTGGGGTCCCAAGGCTGGCCAGCTCTGGTGACATTTGGCTGACAGCCTATGCCAAGGAAATAGAGAAAGATGCTGGGATATTTCCATCTCATTTCTTCCCTTCCCCTTCCTCCTTTGTTACTGTGCTGTTGACAGAAGCCTCATCCTTCTGAGATGCTAGGTACCACCAACAGCCCCAGCTCCACTCAGATAGTGTGCCGGGACCTCTCCTAGCTCCTTTAGTTAGCGGGTTATGTTTCTCCCATTGCTTATCCATGGATGCCTCATTGTTCTTTTTTAGTTTCCCTGACACTTCACAGATCTCTGAATGTAGTCCTTTTGTTAGTCTCATTATTCAAACAGGCTAAATTGAATTACTGTTCCTGAGAGTACCTATTCTGGTACAAAGAGGTTATCTTGTGCCAGCAAAACCAGAACTTCTCAAAATATCTTTGACGAGTTATTCTGGGATAAACAAGTTTCTATGGTCAAATTATTTGGGGAATGCTGTATTTTGATTTCCCTCTTGGAAAGTCATCATATATATTAAAATATTAAAGGTTCAGAGAAGCCTGAAATGAAGAAATGTATTTAATTTTATTTAACATCGTTTTCTATACTCATTTGACCATGAAACTATTATTTCATGTAACACCTATTAACATCCCACACTTGAGGAAATGCTGAACTAGGCTAAACTAATAAGATAATTTGTCACATTTACAGCAGTTCGAGGGCAAAAGAACATTGGACTTGGACTCAAGATTTGCTACTTCTCTTCCTGAATGTGCCACTAACTCATGGAAGACCTTGGGCGGACATCTTACCCGCTCGCATCAGTCTTCACGGGGAGCTGGACACGTGGTCTGTCTCACTCCTTGAAATCTCAATACAACACACACTCTAAGACTTCCATTAACATGAGCAATCTTGGCAGTTGGGGTACAAGTATCTCAGGAATGTTTTGCTTTGTTTCTTTTGCAACTGAGGCTTTTCACCCCCAGAATTTTGTTTCTTTGCAGTTTTTATTTCAGTCAAGACTCCAGAATCTCAAAAACACTTGTGTTGAACCTCACAGAAATGTTTGTATAGCAAAATCCTACCATTTTTAAAAATGTATTTTCTACTAGAGCATGTTATGGTTCTTGCTGTAGTAAAGTGATAGTATGCAGGTATCTCCAATTCCAGGGCTTTATGATGGATGGAGTTCACTGTTTTTCACATCTTTATTTATGTATCATGGAAGAGAAACCTCTCCAAAAGTAAGAAAAAACTGTCGTATAGTGTAATGGGCCTGAATTCTCCATTTTCCAAAGACCTAATCTAGAAAATACAAAGTCCAAACATATCAAGACCTTAATGATTGTTCAAGTGAGGTCAAGGCCATTGAATGCCACCAAATGTTGTCCTAAATCCTAGAAAAATCAGCAAAAAGAACAATGTCTATGGTCACCAGAGCAACATCACGGACATTTTAACTGCCTGTCTCATATTATTCCATACATAAAGCACAGTCTAGATATTTCTCCCAACAAGGCAAATTGTAGCTCACAGGAAATGGAATTGAATACAGATTTCAGTTCTTAGAGTTTTAGATAAAAATGTAAATGAGGAGCAAGACAATAATTAAACAAATCATTCGCAGGAATTTTTATGGCCTACTTAAAAACCATCAGCACAATTCAAGACACAGCAAGAAATTCTGAGTTCTCAAAATAATTGATCTGCAGCAAGGCAAACACTCATTTAATCACCACACTGGAGTCGAATCAAAGGAGCAGATAGTTGGCATCCAGTTCCTACTTTCTTTATTTTATTTTTCCCCCCAGATATTTCAGGAGAGAGCAATGAGCCAAATTCCAAATGAAGACCAGCAAGATAGCCTAATACTACCTGGTAATAGGATCTACCACCCAAACTCAAAACTATCTGAGATGACAGCTAAAATTACTTATAAGATTGACCTGCCCCTTCCAAACCGGGACAAAGGAAGGGAGGCACTCCTGAAATGTCTGTTTTCTGGGTAACTAAAGAAAAAATATCTTAACCAAAAGTGAAGTTAAAACTTCCTTAATGTGCTAGACAAAATGTCCAGTGCACTTCCTTGTTGGAAAATGTTGGGAATTAGAATATGATGCACATGCTGTCTGATCTCCTCCAAATCTTTGCATATCTATGCAGTAGACCACTTCAAACATAGCTAAAAATCACTTTGAATGAATTTAGTGTAAATATGGTGTTTATCAAGGTTAACATGTGAGAAGTATAATGGGGCTGAAAGTGGCCTTAAATGTAGGCTACAGAAATCAAGTCATGGAGAAGAGAAAATGGGATTGGGTGTGGGGTGTGGGAGAAGTTGATCTCAGTTAAAACCAGAGGAAGCAGGAGATGAGGGAAAATATTACTTCCTTTTTGCAAACAAGAAAACTAAAGCCCAGAGATTCATATTGTTCTGTTACCTAGTGGACAACAGAAACAGGAGGACAACCTAGGAATGAACTCTAGACCGGTTACTTCCTACACAATTTTTTGGTTCCCTAGCCAGTTTCTGGTCTCTGCAGTTTAGAACTGGCCAGCGATAGGAGCAAAGACACTAGACATGTTAAATTCTGAGTGTCATAGAAGGTTGTTCCAGAAGAAGAGAAGCTATGCTGTTACCAGCTTAATTTAATTAGAGATATATTTTTACTTCAAAATGATACCCTTACCATTTTGCTTAGCATGTTCAGACCTTTATATTTATGGTGCACAATGGAATTGGATACTGCACAGAAAATACTGTGAAAGCTTTCTTCCTTGACTTTATGACTTTGAATTTTAAGGACACAGTCATCTCCCATTTAATACATAGAGTCAGGAAGGTTTGCTTTATTTCTGCAGATGAGACTGAACTCTTTGCCCTCTGGAAAGTTCATCACTCAATCCTCTGCATTACTTCTGGACTCTGTACATGAATTTGGCTTAGAAATCATCACTGTGATTGTGTGATTGTGTATATAGTGGAGGCAGTGTGATCAAGAGCTTGCAGTCGAATAGATAGATTTGGGTTCAAATTCCAACCTACTAACAGTGACTTTGGGTAACTTCAACTCATGGAGCTTTAGTTCCTCATTTAAAAGATGGGGCAGTATATGCTGCTGTCTGGAATGAATGCCCTCTCAGTTGTCCTGAGTGCTGGGTGCTGACACCAACACTTTTGTTTTTGCTCTGCTGGGAGGTCCTTCCCTGGGATTCTCCCCTGCACCACTGACTCAAGGTAAGGCAAATTCACAGTACAAGCCTGACTTACTCCTGTCCCTGGTCCCACCCTGCTTCCCTCAGTTACCACAATCCAACATCGTTTGCCTCAGAATCCCCTTTGATTCTAGGGGAGCCATATAAGGTAGAGCTGTGAAGATTAAATGATGACTCAGTTTGTATATTGCCTGGCATACATGAAACATTCCCAAATGGTGGCTATTTATTATATTTTTGGTCACATAGCTGGAAACTTGAGAATGATTTCTGGTACCTAGAGCTGCTCAATAAATGGAACCAAGTGAAACTACACAAAATCATATCTTGTCATCTAGGCATGGGGTCTGCCTGCCTGGAATACCCTGGGGTTCCTGCAGCTATCATCTCCTTCTTGTAATGCATCTACCTTGACCCATTCCTGTGTATTTTCCTTTAACCATGATAACCACAAAAATGTCTATTGTGTTCCTAATGACATAGTGCCCAGAGTGATGAGAAAAAAAAGAAATACAGCCTCCATTCTCAAGAAATACAAATGCATTCTCGGATTACAATGTAATTGTAATTTACAATTACAAAGAAAAATGCATATCATCAGATTTCAGGAAATATTTAGAAAATAAACTATTAGACTGCTTATATGTTGATGGTTTATACATAACCACATTAATAAAATAGTTACTTGGCTTTTTTTTTTTCTCTTTAAAATACTGGTGTAATCATACTATTGAGTCTATAATCTGAGGAATTCAAATAGCTGGTGAACTTTTACTTGCAGACAGCAAGGCTATTGTAAAAACATACTGAAATTAAACAGGAAGCTGACACTTGAGGATTCAGGTGTCATGACTCATTGAATACTTCTGCTAGGAAAATGAGGGCTGCTTCTAGTTGCTTCCATTTTCACAGCTATGAAAACAAGCCCGACTCCTCTCATTCTACTGCCCTCCCCCATTTATATCTGCTAAATAGACCAATTTATTTAATTCAAAAAGAGGAAATCACAGTGAATTAATTTGATGACTATGGGTTCAATTTTTGCTTCCATTAGGAAGTATGAACTTACATTTCCCGTAATTTGTTCCAGAAAGCATTAGAAGCCCATTCTGGGTGTTGGGGAGGAGTGGTTCAGCTTCACAGCTCTGTAGTATAATTTAGCCAAAAAGGAATTGTCCTATTATAAGAGATAAGCATGTCAATATTATGTTTATAAAGAAATTCCATGGTTGGACAACATAAGGGTACACCTTTATAAGAAGAACGTCCATAGTCCAAGATAAAAAAATTTCAGAAATGTTAGTTTTTGAGGTAGATAAAACATGGGAGCTATGGGTATCTTTGGAGGGTGTCCAGTGACAGGTATGATGACATAAATATGTATTAGAGTGATGTTAGATGCTCTGAACAAATACACAGTGGGACCCTGACAGTGCTGGGCACTGAGAGAAGACACACCAGGTCTAGCAGAAGAGATGGGAGCCTGTGTTCAGAGAAAAGATGAAAGATAAGTAAGAAGGACCTCAGCCCAGACCCCAGATCCAGGGAGTGTTTCAGTACCCCAAGGTGTCAGTACTGAACTCTCACCAGCCTGCTGCAAGTGCTCAGTGAGAACCTCTATGGAGAGGGCTTAGCACAGTGCCTGCCTGGACCAAGGGGTACCTGGAGGGTGACCAGTCAGTAGTGATTAGCACTCACACTCAGAGGCCTCCTATCTGGATCAGAAAATCACAGCAAGAAGAGGAGTGTCAAGCAACACACCAGAGGTCACACGTGCATCCAGACAAGTTACTGTTGCCACGTGCCAGGCTCTCTGCAAAGGGCTCTATGCAGATTCTCTAATGACAGTGCCAGAAGATGAGGAAACAGGTCTTCAGAAGTTCCTCTAAGTGCTGGAGGTATGACAGGTCTTCTGGGGGGAGTCAGCCTGAAGCCCAGGCCGACTGGCTCCTCCGTCTGGGCCCTTCAATGCTATATGACCTTGGGCCACACATGCTTTATTTGCCAGGCTCCATCACAGACTGTGAGCTCTGTGAGGTAAGGAACTGTGCCTTGCCACCCTTATGTTCCAGGACAAACGATGGTGCTTGGCTCAAAAATATTGGTTGAATGAAAGAACGAGCCAGCCAATGGACCAAATGAAATGATGTCTAAGGGAAGAATGAACTTGGGTCTCAGCCATGCTTATCAACAGTATGTATGAAAAATGAAAACAATGCATATTTTACATTTTGTGTGACATTTCTCATAGTGCTGTTATCTATCCATAAAATGTATCATGCCTCTGTGAAGATCTCTGACTCTCCATGACCTTTATCTGGAATGATCACTTTTTCTCTTAAGCTTTGTTAATAAGTTTATTATTTCAGAAAGAAGTCAAAAGAAGTAAAGGTCAAACCTATTGAAAATTCTGTTTCTTCACCTGTAATTGGTGATAATTCCTCATACTGGCGCCCTAGGTGATGTCTATGAGAGTAACATTTAATATTTATCTAGAGCTTTTGTGTTGCACACATAGATACACATGATCCTACAGCAAAAGACAGGCACAGAACATGGTTCTTATCCTCATGGTCATTATAACTTCTTATAACAGCATGGGAAACAGGCATGTGAACAGAAAATTTCCATACATTGTGCAAAGTGTCCTCCTGAAGACTATCTCTGTGACAAGGGAGAACAGAAGGAAAAGCCTTGAGCCCAGACAGGGGAATGAGAAAGGAACTGTTCAATTTACTATTAAGAGCAGAGTCTGCGCTCAGAAGCCCTGGGTTCAAATCCTTCCTTGACCACTTATCAGCTCTGTGCCCTTAGGCAACCAACTTACATCAAGCATCTGCCACCTTCCACCTTCCTTGTTCTGAAGATGAGAATGGCCTATAACATCTGAAGCAAAGCCTGAGCAAGGTTTCACAGAAGAAGCCATGTCTTGAACTAAGTTGGAATTCGTCAAAGGAAGGCATCCTGAACACAAGGCCTTACAGGAGGAATGCTCAGCATGTAGAATGATTGAGTGATGGGAGGTTTTGATATTTTAATTTTATGACCCACTGTGTAAAAAAATATATACTTTACATCATAATTCAGTTCACACACACACACACACACACCTACACCCAAAGTTTAATAAAACAACATCTACCATGTGCAATGTACTCCAATCTATTCTACTCTTCTGTTCTATTCCATTCCATTCTGTTATGATTAAAAAATAATGTTTGTTGAAGCCACTAAGTTGATTTCATGACTCTGAGTGGGTTAAGGCCCACAGTTTGAAAAACATTTATTTTAGTTATTATATTATAAGTGCTGTATTTTACATATAGCTGCTGTGTAGGCATAAAAGGGGACAGTAACTGAGTCTGCTATACGCTGTGCTCAGTCCTGGGTCCTAACATGAGTGATTAGAGATGAAGTTGAAAAGAAAATTCAGGACCTTCCTCATAAAGACCCTCAGAAACCACTTTACAGAGGCCAGACTTGATCCTGCAGGTGGCGAGGAACCACTGCAGAATTCCAGTGGTTTGGTTTTCAGGGCCAGGATGATCACTCTGCTGGTGATGTGCAGGATGGCTCAGCAGAGGCCAGAACTACAGGGGTGGCAAAGAGTTATGCTTTGATGAAAGCTGTGAATAACTGCTAGATTCTATTGTGATAAACTTTACAGTAAATTATACACCTCATGCTAAAATGCAGCACTTTTCCCAGATATTGGACTCTGTCCTATTTATGGTTGTACAAAGATTTGGCTGGGAGCTAGAGAAATCTCAGGGCCACACTAGTGGATTTTTGTTCTAACTCTAAGTGTATTCAGTAGTTCCAATATTTTATTTTTAACAAGTGCTTTGAAAATATTATGCACCTGATCTGAACTTTAATCTTGAGAAATGATTTTCCATAAATAGGAAGGTAATGCATTTTCTGAAATAGTATGAAATTTAGGTGGCCATCTAAGATGACTTTGTTAATAAAACTCTGCTGATATTTGGTGGGAGGGACTATTTGCAAGCAGGGATTTTTGGCAAAATAGAATTTAGTGGTTAGAGAAACTAATGGTTAATGAGTGCTTACAACATTCAAGTGACTTTTTACATATTATGATAATGTTCTCATTACTGACCTTCATTTAACTCACCTTTGATAGACTAACAGGTACCAAATCTGTTGATTGATAATTCTTTTGAGTAGTATCCACTACTTTAAGTAACATGAAATTAGTAGACTTCTCATTAAGAAACCTGTACACTTTTGCCCACATCAGCTGACCATACATTTGCTTACTCAAATTGTACTTGTCATTTTTATCCTGAGATGAGTAACATGTACACTGCTGCAATATAGTTACAAAAAAAATTCTGTGAACTCTAAGTTAATATCTTTCCAAAGACTTGATAAAATAAATGAAATGGCAAATAAAATATTGAATTACATTGGAATAAGACAACAATAAAGGATAAAATTTTCTTAGGTGTTTTGTTTCTCAGCACTCATCCTAGCTTAAAGAAAAGGACCTGTGAATTTTATGCACACTCTCACACACACACATACACACACAAACACATACTCTTCCTGGGTATGGTTTATGCCCAGTTTCTTGCCAGTTGTCCAGCATCTCCAACAAAAGGACTTGGCTCTAAATTATAAGGTGACCAAATACAAGAATTATTATATGTTTTAGTTTGAAATAAGGTATTTAATGTCTATCTACATTACTGTTTTATTCCCTGTTGTTCTGGGTATCCAAGGCAGCATATCAAAGTGCCCAAAAGTTAGTGTCTCAGAGTAGCAGTTAGTTTCTTTCTGCTCCTGAAGCTGTATTTTGGACAATGCTGAGTGGATATAGTTCCTCTCAGCTGTATTTCATGCTAACTTCGGCAGCTGGAAAGTTTGGGGCTGGCATCGTCTGATGGCTGCGGATGATTTTGAGAAGACTCTAAGGGCCGGGGGCCATCACCATGTGGCTTCTCCACATGATCTTTCCAGCATGACAGCTTCAGGGTAACCAGACTCCACACATGTCAACTCAGAGGTACCAAGGCACATGGTGCAAGAGGAAGTGCCAGGTGGAAGTGAACAGCTTGTACGATCTGAACTCCTAAGCTACATAGTGTCCTTTCCACCACAATCTATTGATGGCAAATTTATGGAAGAGCACTAGGTTTAAGAGGAAGAAACCTGGACTCTAATTGGGATGGGGAAGTGCCTGTGCCATGTTTTACGAGTAGCTTGTGGGATGGGATATTTTTGATCATTTTTGGAAAATCTTATCTACTACACTTACTTGGACTTATTCCAATTCGTTGACTAAAGATTTTGACATTATTGAATAAGAGGAATTGGACCTAATTTACTTCTTACAACAAACCTACTTGATAGGCATCATAACCAAGAGACAAGGAAGCTGGGCTCGGAGAAGTAATGACTAATTACTGCTCTTTTCCCATTAAAGCACACTGCTGCCTTCTTCTCAGAGTGAGTTGGGATGTTTACCTTCTATTTCTGTGGTGTGTGTTCCAACGCATGGCCTATACAACAGAACGAAGCACTGGAATGTCAAAACACATGACGGTCAAACCAGTATTTCAGTTCTGTTATGCATGCTAGTGAGGCACCATGCAGATGTGGCTTCCTAGAATAACCAGAAAAAAAGAGTTGAAACAAATTCCTGATGCCCAGGTCTCAATCTTTATCAATCACATAACAATGTCTGGTAGTCGGTGGAGGGCAAACATCTATCTTTTGTAAAAATACCCAGGTGAAGCAAAGGTGAAGCACAGTTAGGGAGCTATAATCTCAACTCCCCCCCAGTCTAATCTCTCTATGTATATCAATTTCTTATAGTCATTCACCCTTTCCTTGACTTTTCTAGGTTTACCACAAACTGGAGATTCCAAGGATTGGACTCACATAGGTTCTTCTACCCAAATCTCAGTCCCTAAACTGTAGGGCCATTTAATGGGGTTCTTTAATGTTCTGACACTTAGTCTTCTCTTCTATAATAGTGATAATGATGAGGACGATAATAATGATACCAGTATTGTCATGTTATTATAAGGATTAAAAGAGATAATGTAGGAGGTTCTCAATAAGCTTGTCAAAATATTTGTTGAGTGAATGAAAGAATCTGAACTATTTCATAAATTTCTTTTATGACCAAAGAAATTAAGTCAACATGAATCTGGCTTCAGGTATTAAACACAGATTAGATATTCATTTTTAGGATAGATTTATTTTAAATTTAATACATGAGTTCATGAATAACACTATACAGAACCCATTCTTTAAAATATTAATATAAATATCTATGCACGAGGGGGAAATAATTGGGGAATTTTATCTTCTATGACAAAGGGGGAAAAGGGCCATTTAAAAATATCACTTTCTCCCCTTCAGACACAGTGTGGAGGTGAGCCACAAGAAATCCAAGTTCACATGAAAGGACCATGATAAAAAATGCAGGTGCTGTGAAACATTTATAAGGGCTGAGTGTAAGGCAGTATGTAGGCTTGAATTTGAAATGACATTTTGGCATAAAACAGATCTCCCACAGGCGGATTTGAAATTTCCAGAAAAGTCTTAAAATGACATCTTTCAAAATGAACAATCATCAAATATGCCCAAGTCATTACCTCAAAGTACTTTGCTAATGAGACAGGCTGAAGAAATGGCTAAAAATAATTGACCCTGGCTTTCCAGCTGAAAGTTGTAAAAAATAAAAAAAAAAAAATCTCTATTGCAGGGTATGAACCTAGAATCAGGCATTGGCAACTGTTTAGCATATTAAACACAAACATTAAGACGTGTCGCACTCAGCACAGAAAATTGCCAATAAGCTTTTTATTCACAAATTTTGAATTGCTTTACAAATTACTTGTTATCATATTTCTTCCTGTAAATCTTATTCCACTTGTACAATGCTATGGTTTAAAAATGACATTCACCCCGATATCTAATGAGATATCTTGATATCTAATGAGATGTTTGCTTTAATACCTCATTAGATCCTTGCATGGTCCTGTAAATTAAGCAAGGCAGGTTTTACTGTCCCCATTTTGTAGATAAAGACATTGAGGTCTGGAAAGGTTAATAACTTGCTCATGTTTATGGTCTTCCAGATGCACACACTGTCTTACTTAAACAAAACACAGCACACAGAGGGCACCTGTAAAAATGTTTTTCTGGAAGGAAATCGAGATAGAAGAAGGAAATTAATGTCTGAGTGTATATTATGTGAAATATTGGACACAGTTTGGAGAATTGCTTATGGATATTAAATATAAAAAGTGGGATATAAATTAAATGTACTGAATAATCTCTATTTAAAAATATACACAGAAAAAAGATGAGAGAGAAATATATCTACATGTACATTTAAAAAAATTTTTAGATGTTGATAGACCTTTATTTTATTCATTTATTTATATGTGGTGCTGAGAATTGAACCCAGTGACTCAGGCAAGCACTCTACCAATGAGCCACAACCTCAGCCCCTACATGCAAATTTTTTATACTATTATTTCACAGTCTCCTGTTATAGCCATGTCCTGTTTCAGTAGTTGATAGGAACAGCTCATTACAGCACTTTTGAATTGAGCATCTCCTATGAGATGCCATGAGTTGTTCAGACAGATTGTGTGTACACTGAAGGATACAAGTGATATCCCTGCCCTTATGCAGCATACTTTTTAGAGGTGATATGGACAATAAATGGGAAAATCCACCAATGGATCAATCCACAAAAGTATTTCACACTGTCATTTGTGTAATGAGGTGAAATATATGCACAAGGTAGAGGTGGGAGCAAGCTGAGCTAACTTAAGCATGAATCTGAAGGATAGAAAATGGCATACTGCCCAATCTCAGAAAAGCATCTCCAGGCAGGAAACATCCAGGATAAAAGCCTAAGGTGGGAATAGCTTCAAGTTCTGGAGGCACAGTCCACCAGGCAGCATCATGGAGTAGAGGGGTGACAAGGGCAGAGAAGCAGGTGGTGAGGGCCCACATTGGGTTGGGCTTTGGGGGACATGTAAGTGACCTGGGCTTTATTCACATATGGTTGCTCTGTAGAAAACAGCTTGGATGGAGCAGGAGAAGAATCAGAGACCAGATAGATGCTGATGGCAGTGGGCTATATGGTCTAGTCCAAGGAAGAAAAGACAGTGGCTTGGTGTGTGTAGCAGATGTACATCTCATCAAGAGCGGTGAAAAATAATTTGATTCAGGTTGTTTATTTTTTCCCCTGGTGGCAGATGACAGTGCTGTTGACTATGAGGGCAAGGCTGGGGTTGAGCATGTTTGGACCAACTCTTCAGAGCCAACTGGACAG
Source organism: Sciurus vulgaris (assembly GCF_902686455.1). Lineage (NCBI taxonomy): Eukaryota > Metazoa > Chordata > Mammalia > Rodentia > Sciuridae > Sciurus > Sciurus vulgaris. Next base: position 46,165,288 of record NC_136461.1, read on the forward strand.
GCTGACTTCCCTGTGGAGGTGCAGAGTATGTTGTCTGGAGCAAAGAGGGAGTTTAGAGCTGGAGACACAGGCATCCAAACGACCTTTAAAGCGGTGCAGCTGGCTAAGATTACTCAGGAATAAAGTAGTCAGAAAACAGGGCTCAGAACTGGGAGTTTAATTCTAAGCTCTATTTGAGAATGGAAGAGAGAAAATAATGCTCTAGACTTGATGTCATATGTTGAAAATGTACATATGCTAGTGAACAAATTGCCTAAAAAAAATGTTCAACATTTTCTGGAAAATCACTAGAAGAGTCTAAGAAAGAGACTACTGGGGCAGAGACACTGAACTTGGCCTAACATCCTGGAACTGCCTCTTACAACTTGTGTCAACTTGAGCACATCAAAGACGTCAGGTAACTTGTCTTTGTCACCTGTAATACAGGGACAACATGGAAATCTACAGCCCTAGAAATTCCCCTCCTGTGCACTCCTGCTGGGCCTGTGAGTGTTCTTCCTATGGTACTGTGCATGAAATGTGTTGGGTGCAGGTCTCTGTCTCCACCTCTAGGTTGTGAAGCCTGTGAGGATGACGACACCATTGCATGTACCCCAGGTGTCTGAGCAAAAGGGCTGGTGCCTAAGACAGAGTAGTCAAGAGCTTACTTACTCTGTATGTTTACCAACTGTGTAAGCTGAGTGTATTGCCCTCTCTGCTCCTTGGCCTTCTGATCATTAAAACAGGACTTGTCACCAGTGTCAGAAGGTTATTGGGATGAATGAATGAGATAATTCATATAAAGTGCTTAGCATAGTACTTGGCACCCAATAATGTGAAATAAATCATTGGCATTTGTGCTGATTCCTTCCATGATCCTCTGCCCAAACAGTCCTTCTCTGAGCCCCAGGAGCTTGATGTGAATAGAACTGCACAATAGACCAAAATTCAGATGTTCACTCTACTGTGTACCAACTAACTTTGGCAAAACATATGTGGCTTTAAACACCTTGGCCTTTGTTTCCCCTTCTGTAAAAAAGGGATAATAATCCCAAACCCAATGGGTTGTTAGTGATTAACAGAATATGTGCTTGAGCACTTAGTACTGTGCACAGAGGGCGCTAATAAGCCCTCGTTGTTGTCACCATCATGCTGATGTACGGGAAGACCTTTGTGCACAGTAAACCTCTGTGCCCCCACAGAGATGTTTCAGTTGTCACTCACAGGGAGATGCACTGCTTCCCAGACAGGAGGCTGCCCTTCTCTGAAGCTTGCTGTTCTTCTCCTCTCAGTCCTTTACAGGATCAGGGCTCACCATCTCCTCTAAGGTTTGACCTTGGCTCACCCCCTCCAGGAAGGTTTCCCTAATAATTGTTCTTTGTCTACTCTTTTATTCTCCAAACACTGGATTCTTGGGAGTAAACGCAGATTTACAAAACACATGAATTAGGGTTAATTGGTTATAGCACCAGAGGATCCCTTACAATTGCCTTAAATCATGCACTCTCAAAGCACAGTTAAGCCACATGCAATTTACAAACATTTGATTAACGCTCAGGGGCTCTGGGACATCAATATCGTCCAAATTGAGGCTCAGCTTTGGTTCAGTCTATTTGAGTGCACATGTGCTAAACTTGCTTTGCTAGTCTTTAGAGTTAGCTTTGCCTCTTCTAGAACTTAATATTAAGTTCCCAAAGGAAAGGACCCTGACTTTAATTTCTATTACCTTCAGAGAAGAAAGATACCAAAGGACTGACCTCGGGAGACGCAGAGCCAGGTGGGCTGCCAATCTGAATTTTGACATGCAGTGTGGTTCCTAACGGTAGCACTGTCTTAATTGCCTCTCTGTGATGGAAGTGCGAACTCCTGGATGGAACTGTATTCAAAGAACAGTTCCAGGAGAATTTGAGTCACAGAAGCAAAGGATTGTGAAACTTAGAATGAAGATAAGGATTTCAGAGGTGTTTCTCTTCTTTGTTTCCAGTGTTACTGCTCAAATCAAATGAAGCTAAAACTCTCCAGCAGAATGAGTTGGTGGGCTGGGCATGATGGAGCATGATGGAGGAGAGTGTCCACGCCTCAGCCAGCAGGGAAGGGAAGAGTCCAGGGGCAGAGATGAGAAATCCTCATGTCATAGCATGGAGTAGAAACATGATAGTCTGAGTCCTAGTCACTCATGAAAAGGAGGAAAAAATGAGAAGTCTGGAACCTTTGCACCTGAGGTTCCATAAACGACAGCAATAGGTTTCTCAAAAGGGGCACAGAGGACTAAGCAGTCAGAAGGTTCTAAGAGGTCAAACAGGGATCTACTGGGAATGGCACAGAAGGGTTGTTTAGATAAGCTGGCTGGACAGTGGCCAAGAACAAGGCCAGACATTCAGCTTTCAGGGATGATGGAATAGACCCAGACTTTGAAAGCAAAAGACCATGGATGGAGTGTGGATGAAGGTTCTCTCTACTCCTCCCTGGACAGCATGGAGGTTCACTGTACACCCTCACTAACAGTCTCCAGGTCCAAGTAGCCCTCAACTTTGATGTCAATCTCCACCTTGCACATTCCAGAAAATGTGATTGATACTCAGGCACTCTCTGGCCCATGAGAACAGCTAGCTGGGAACTACTGGGGCCATAGCAACCACTCCAGATCCCCACTCCTCTTCAGTCCTGCTCTTGCTCTGCACTGTCCACCATCTGGCTCCAGACCTTGCCTCTGTCTTGGGATAAAGATCTGCTTTAGTTTTGCCCCTTTCTGGCACTCAACTCCTGGTTATCTGCTCAAGCATTTGGCTTGACTATATTCTCTCTCATCCTACTGTCTGTGTGACCAATGGTAACAACCTGCTATTGATACTCTCAAGTCTTCATTTATCCTCACTCATACAGATGAGTGTACACACACACACACACACACACACATACACACACACAAGAATAAAGGGAGTGTAACATTCATTACTATGCAGCTTGGTTTCCCCAACCCCATTTTAACAGTATTTATGAACATTTCTCTCTCTCTCTCTCCAATATATATGTATATAATATACATTATATATACATACATATATATTGTATATGTATATGTAATATATATATAAAATACATATACACACATACATACATACCTGCATACACATACACAGAATCAACACATCCTTTTAATAGCTCAATAATATTCCATAATAATATCTAACTAAGTGTTGCCATAGTTTAGTTGACCATTAATATACTGGTGAGAATTGAAGTTGCAACTTTTACTTCGCCATTATGATTAATGTTACAACAAGCCCGTAAGCATCCTTATACACACTCACAAGATAAATATTTCATTGTTATTGAATATATTAATAATACATATTGAATATATCTATGGACCTGTGGCACATGAATATAATTGGACTGACTTAAAATGGGATCACTAGTCAACCGGTAGCACATTGAGGATTTTCAAGGTGTTACCCTGCCAAATTACATGAGGATAAAATTTACAACTGGACTCACTTGCCACTCAATAGTTGTTGACTCTGAGCAAGTTTATTTAAGTTTCCAATCTTCCATTTCTTCATGTACAGAATACAATATAGCTACTTTGAAGCATAAAGGTAATTAATATATGCCATCTGGTACAAACAGAAACTTAGTAAGTTACTTCTTTTTTATTTTTCTGCTCCCATTAAAAGGCAAATCATATACTATTAGCAGAAAAAGTGAAAACAAGGTCACATAAATGGAAGATCCATGTGCCACCCCATTTCTCCCATTATTTGGTATCATTTTGGGCGAATCTTTTGAATCTCTGACCTCAAAATCTACAGCTGTTGAAAGGAGGAGTCAGAATAAACTGCCTCTTGGTTCTTTTGAAGTTCCATGATTTCTGACATTGCTTCCTTTATTTCTAGGGCATTATTGGGAAGGAGTTACCAGCCTTTCAGATCTGCACAGATTATTCGCTGAGACAGAGGAGAGACTACAAAATAAACAACAAATATTCCAAGCCAGGTCCTTAAATATGTGGGTAAGAAATACAGTCGGTTCCTTTAGAAAGCACACCTCTGGTCTCAGCTGTTGAAAGACCTTAGTTGGTACAATGTGTCCACTAGGTTCTCCAACTGTCTCATTACAAAGAGGGGCATTAACAACATCTCCTGGAGTTGGTCTTTAAAGCTCTCTCACAAGACCAAATCTTCATTCCCCAAGATGAAGCCATCGCTCCTCACCATGCTCACAAACATTCACTGACAACGACTGCTCAGTCTGTTCTGTAGTCCAATGACATGTGTCTACATTTGACTTCAGTCCTTGTATCTGATTGCTGCATCCCAGAACGCCTGGTCCAGGACCTATCTTTTCTCTAGCAGAAACCTAAGAAACTTGCTGAATGGAACAGAATTATGCAATTGCTTTATGTAGGTTAACTAGTTAAATATTGTAATAATAGAAGTCTTCTATTTTACTCAGAATACTTTCTTCCTATAGGCAGCAAAATTGAAGGTAGGACTCATGAACTGTTAGGATACTATTAACCACCTAACATGCTGTGGTCTGAATGCTGTGTCCTACCGCCAAAATTCACAGGTTGAAACTTGTCAGCAACGTGATGCAGTTAGGAGAAGGGGCCTTCATTCTGGAGGTGAGTGTGCTGTGAGGGCGGAGCCCTTATGGATGGAATTAGTGCACTTATAAAGAGCCCCAGGAGAGCTGAGGATGCAGCAAGAGGCATGGTCTGTGAACCAGGAAGTAGGCCCTCAGCAGACATCAAGCCACCTGTGCCTTGATTTTGTACTTCCAAACCTCCAGAACTATGAGAAATAAATTTCTGTTATTCATGTCTATAGTATTTTGGTACAGCTGCCTGAAGGGGCTAAGACATAATACTTTTATTTATTAATTTGCTGAGCTACATTGCTGTGTTTCAGAGGAGGAAGTAGTCCTCAGACGAGTTAACTTAATTTCTGGTTCAATCACTGGAATATCTAGAAACAGGACCTAGACTTTCTGACATTTATACTCATGTTATTGTTTGCCACATTGCAGCAATGATTATAATCTGGTGATCATAATTCTATACACCTTAGTTTTCTACAATAACATTTCAATATATAGAATATATAGAAATGTGTAGGCTTTTTGAACTGTTTAGTTCTCTAGTATTCTGAAATTTAAAAAAATCTCAAGCCATAAACTTGTCAAGTAATTGTTCTCTCCTAAACCTTATGTTTTATAGCAGAACATTTTGTTTCAGTTGTAACTTACAGACTAGAGAATCCATTAATAATAACTGGAGGAGTCACCAAGTTTCTGATAGAAAATGTTATTCCTTTAACAAAAAGTCAAAATCCATTTCTACCGCTATTTGGATGGTGTCTAAACAATGAGTTATGGAGTTTCAAAACAAGGCCAGGGCTTTGAATCATATGCTCCTCCCACCTCCCCCGTTATCTGAAACCTGATGCCAGCTCCAAGGTGGACAATTGATAGAAATGGAGCTTGCAGAATCTTGGAGCAACATGTGCTATAGATTTTTATCTGGTGTGTGCTGAGTGTGAAATGCAGGCAGACATTTTTTTCAATGCTGAGAGGGATGCAGCTTCCACACACTCACTAAAATAGCTGGAAACATCTCACCACATGCTGGAAAGGCTTGTATTGCAGCAAGGAGCCAGCTGCAGGCTTTAAATCCAGGTGGTTTCTACCTGTATTACTTCACAGCTTTCTGAATTTGTAACTCACTTAACCTTACTGAGTCATGGTTACCATTTGGCTCACCAGGATAACAGTGTCTTGGAGGTCTACATATGAAACAATATGTAACATACCAGTGCAGTAACTGTGTTCTAGCCAGCTTTTTAAATGTTGTGGCCAAAAGACCTGACAAGAACAATCTTAGAGGAGGAAGTTTATTTGGTCCTCACGGTTTCAGATGTCTCAGTCCACAGATGGATGACTCTGTTCTTTGGGGCCCAAGATGAGGAAGAACATCATGGCAGAAGAATAAGGTGGAGGGAAGTGGTTCAGGAAATGACACCAGGTAGTCCTTACTATGGACAAAATATAAACACCAAAGGCATACCCTCAGTGACCCAGTCCCTCTAGCCACACCCTACCTGCCTACAGTTATCACTCAGTCAATCCATTCAAGTGGATTAATGCATTGATTAGGTTAAGGCTCTCATAACCCTCTTATTTTACCTTTAATTTTTCTTGCATTGTCTCACACGTGAGCTTTTGGGGGACACCTCCTATCTAAACCATAACAGGCTGTCACACAGCAGGAGGAGCCAAAGTGAAGCAAAATATACATAAAATGAACTCAACAGGAAATAATAGCAGAGTTAAATACAGCTACCAAGGAGGGTCTATACAGGCACCAATGGTTCCCTAACATGAGCAAGGTGTGATTCCACTTGGGCAACACAAGGGTTCTTACCAGGAGAGAAGAAAGAGTGGTTGGAAGCAGAGCAGTAGTTTCCCATGTGATATTACATGAGTTGCATGCTGGCTTCCAGAGAAGAGGGGAAAAGAACTCTTTGTATACTATATTGGTCAAGGAAGACTTTCTACAGAGGTGGGTCAGGAAGCAGAACTTGAAGTTTAAATAGGATTCCAGTAGGCAGGGAGGAGAGTTACATTAGTCCATAAAGGGGCACCAGGAACAGGAAAGTATCAAGGGCTGGGATGTGACTGACATATCTTGCCCCAGAGGCAAAGAATGAATGCTTGAACAGAGATACAGGAAGAAGAAGAAACTGCAACATGCATTTATTCCAATTTGTGGAAGACTGGTTGTCAAACTAAGGGATTTGTGTTTTCTCCAGGTGTCAAAGAAAAGCCACGTTCATGATCTGCTGAAAAGTAGACTTTTAGGAAGAATATTCCGAATGTGGAGCAGGCGCAAAGAAGCAGCTGAAGGCAGTGGGAGGCTATGAACTAATGAAGAGCACACTGAATCTGGATCCAGGGCTTTGGGATTTATGTTCCAGCATCACTGCTTAATAGCTGTGAAGCCATCAGCAAATTACTCAGCTTTTCAAAGCTGCCGTTTCCTTTACTACAAAATGGGAAAATAATGGCAGGATTTCATGTGATGCTCAAATACGCAAATAACTTAATAGGAAAAAGAATTACTCTGTAAACTCTAAAAGAGGCCTAGTCAATAGAACTTGCAGTGCTGATAGAAACATTCTGTATTTGAGCTGTCCATGTTGATAGTCACAAGTCACACTTGAAATGTGACTAGTGTGACTGAGGAACTGAATTATTGATTTTATATAATTTTAATGACTTAAGTAGCCACTGTAATTGACAGCAGAGCTCTAGAGCCTCATGGAAAGAGAATGGAATTTTAAAACGAAAGACCCAAGTTTCAAACATGGCTTTGGCCCTACTGGGAGAGCCACTTTATCTGTCTGGCAGGAAGAAGAGGAGTAACTTGTCATAGTGGCTGGATTCTTTGCACTCTGGGTTGTGGTCAGAGGGGACTTCTCACCTCTCCTTGACCACACCTGGCTTTCTTGTGTCTACCATGTGTCTACCTTGCAACTCTTGTATGGAATGATCATCCTTTTGTGCCCTCAACTTTCCCTGGAGAAATGCAAGTTTCTTTCCAACTCAGAGCTGGTTCTGGTTTCCTTGCTGATCCTTGGACTGGGCTGTGAGTCCTTCCGCATGTCCCTGTGCTGCCCTGAGATGCCTCTGGAAGAGCACCTGCCACACTGTAGCCTGCTCCCCTAAGAGGCTGTTGGTATAGAGTGGACACTCACAAAAGGGCAGGAATCAAATATTTTTATTGTGATACAACTTATATAACAAAAATGATCATTTTCACTATTATGTTTAGTTCACAATGTTGTACAACCATCACCACCTTCCAGTTCCAGAACTTTCTCATCTTTCTGAACTGAAATTTTGTACTTATTAAACACTAGCCTCCCACTCCCCCTCCCCTCAATCCCTGGAAATCATCATTCTAAACTTCCATCTCTATGAATTTGACTATTCTAGGAACCTCATACAAGTAGAATCATAGTTGATTTGTATTTTTGTGCCTGGCTTATTTCACTTAGCATAATGTCTTCAAGGTTCATCCATGTTGAGTGGGTTCTTTTTAGAGGTAAGGTGATACTGCATTGTATACGTGTACCACTGTTTGTCCATTCACCCAGCCAGGAACATTTACTTTGCCTCCCTATTTTTTGGCTATTGTGAAGAAAGCTGCTTTGAACGTGAGTCAGAATTGAATGGTGCATCGTATTTTCTCTGCATCCCAACATCAAGTGCAACTTACCAAAATACAGGGAGGAAGGGGGAGTAGGAGGGGAGAGAGAGTGGGAGGGCAGGGAGGCAGGCTGACGGGTCATTGATTGACTTCACTTTCCCACTGAGAGAGTCCATCACACTGGAGCCAATCTCAAGCTTCACCTTGAAGACATCCTTATTGATTGAGTTAGCTGTTTGGGTGTTCAATCAGCAAGAACTTGGTCTTGTAATCAGGCCTTGTGTGTATTTCTGCTGTTTGACTTTGAGCAGTCACAAACCCTGAACCTCAGCATCTTCATCTTTAATCTTAAACAAGTGTAGTTTTCCCAGATGTTGTGTGTGTGTGTGTGTGTGTGTGTGTGTGTGTGCGTGGTTTCTGGTGTGAGGACTAAATGTCAGTAACTGTGAACTCTCAAGAACTATATAAACTATAGATATTTTAATCATTCTGCAAAATTTTTCTTTCTTCTATGTTTCAATTATAATAAGTCAATTAAAAATCCATAATGGAAAAAAGAGACTAGAGACTTAAAGAGAATTTCCTTTTAAATTCCATTTCTAAACCTAGAGGCAAGGACTGTCATATTGTTAAATTTTTTTTTTTTTTACATTTTAATCACTTTCTGATTCTATTGAAGTTCCGGGTGTTTTATTTGGGCTTGACACAGTCAGTGAAAATATTAAGCCTTTATAATACCAAAATGTGCTAACACACAACTGTAGTCATACTTCAGCCATAGGCGACATTTCAAGAATCCCCAGCTACATAATCACATTAATATTTAATGTGCCCAAGTTCAGCTAAAAGATGTTTCCCTCTCTTTTGCATCTCCTTCCTGAAGGAAAAAGCCAGTGGAACTGGAGAATCCCATTTGTGTCCTCTGATGAGTCCCCACAGAAGAGAGAGTCCTTCAGACCTCTTCCCACACAGGCTGCTCCTCGAGGTAAACACAGCTTGTACATGTGGGCAAACATCTTTTATCATTTTACACCCTTTATAGGTCAGCCAGCTTGAGTTGGAGACACAGGAGAATTCCCGGAGAAATTCATTACTGCCACTCACTCTGGTTTTCCGTCTCAATATAATTAAGCTTGGCTAATTGTCTATCATGATTAAAATCATGCCAATAACAACCTTGTTCTTGAGTTTGGCTATGCTCCAAACTTGTTAATCGCTCTTGTTTTAGAGTAGGTCATTCTGTACCTCATTTCAACTGTGAAATTCTTTATAAATAACATGCTCAGATAATAAGCTCATCCTTGGATGACCAGGAACAGTCAACATGGATGACACAAACGGTGGCTAATCTATGGAGTAACTGAATCTCAACTTGAGTCATTCTCAACAGTCTGCATCATGGAGCTGCTTAACATGGTGCCAACGTGCTAGGAAAGAAAAACTTCCGAAAGTAGTTTCAAAAACTCCATTGCATAAGGATGGAATGGCAGGCATTTAGAAAACCAGCTTGAATTATATCGAGTAAAGTGAGACCAAAACTCAATGAGTTCAAACAGCTTCTAAAAATATAAGATTTGCCTAGATTAATTAAAATTCAGCATCTTTCCCAGCCTAAGAGGCAAGGTGTACTATTATTTTATGTGCCACTAGGAAAAAAAAAAGATGCTGCCAATTAAAAGTTATGACAATACTTTCTTGTCACTTAGAATTTTTATTTTATACTCAGTGAGAAATCTCTTAGATGTGTCTGTACCCTCTTTTGTGCTGCTCTGTTTCTGTGCTTTTCTGAGTACAAATGACTTTTTTCAAAGCAGGATCACAACGTAATCTTTCTGAAGATCCTTTAACACCCAGTCAAACTCTGCACATGTAGTAGCAGCAGCGCGGGTGACTCAGTTGAAGCCAGGGTGGCATGAGCAGCTCTGACCAAGGGTGAGAACAGGGGATACTGGCTGACCGCTGGCCAGCAACAATTATAAGATGTCAGCAATCTGGGAGGAATTCTCATTTCTCAGATATTAAAATGTGGAATAAATGTGCATATTAGAGTATTTGAAATATGGAGGGGAAATGAAAGCCCTCTTTTCCTTAGTGCCGAAGAGTCCATATTGTTTGTATGAATCTGAGCTCTGAGTGCCCTTTCTTGTGAGCAGCTTCCCTGCTTCTCACTCAATATCATATGGCTCTGCTTACATCAACTGTTATAGGGAAATATCACTTTTGTTCCCACGTTTACTTTAAAATGTTCGTGATTTGAACATTTAAAGTGTTTGAAGTGTTCACGATTCCTCTGAGGTCAAAGGAATCTTTGTTCTTGTCCCATTAGGTAATTAGGGTGGGACCTGACACAGAGTAGTTGTTTAAGAGGTGAGGGAGCAGGTGGTAAGAAGACATGATTATTGCACTATGATGAACTCTGGGTCCCATCAGAGTTTTCTGTCATTAAAAAGAATTTGCAAAAACATCATTATGATGTAGTTGACTATCAAATCATCTTATTACTGATAGGAAAATATGGTTAGCATTGTTAGGGTCATTTCTTTATCAACAATGACCTTGGAATTGGGATTTCAAACAGCTCCTTATCTCTACAACCCAATGCTGCACTCAGACATAAGATGGACCCTATGGGCTAATAATGAGTCTTCAAGTCTTGAAGCCAACCAGTCTGGATGCAAAATTAATTCTGTCATTTGACTCTGTGAGGGAACTTAAAGTATTTAATCTCTTTTGGTCTCTCGGATAAATAGAACCACCTCCTGAGATGCTGGGAGGACGAACTGGCACATATATGGAACCCCAAACAGTGCCTGCTATGTTATAAATTTTCCATTAGTTTTAGTTGTAGGTGTATAAAGCATGCTGTGATTCACAAGCAGTTTCCACAGCCATCCTGTCTTGCCCAGGCCCATCCTGAGAGGAAACTCTTCCTGTTTTCCAAACACTAAAATAGACTCAGAAAGGACATGTTGTTTGTACAAAAGCACAGTGGCAGACTAGGACCATTAATCTAGTTCTTCTTATTGAAGTGCCTTTAGGAAGAATGAGTTTTAGATCTGGAGAGAACATAGGAGATCATTTAGTTTCAACTTTTGTTTATCAACATAAAGAAACGGAGTGATATAGTGATTTGCATTCAGCACCACTCAAATGCTGGTGAAAGAACTGGGATTGGAGCTCTGAGAACTGGAGTCTGAAAAAAAAAATGCTTGCTCCAGTATTTCACCCAACCGGGGGTGTCCAGCTTTGATGTATGGATCATCACTTGGTCATGTGACTTGCCTGATCTTCTCTCCAGTTTCACCTATAGCTCACCTGACTCCTCTCATCCCACATGGACCCATTTTCTAGCCCTCAAACATGCCAGGCTCATTTCCCTATGTACTTCCAGAAAGCTCTTCTCCCAATTCTTTCCCTGTATTCTTTCTCACTTAATTCAAGTCTCTGCTCAAATGTCACCCTAGAAAGATCTTCTCTATCCAAAACAACCTTTTAGATCCTAAATAAGAGATCCCCATCTACTGCCACTGACTACCATTCTCAATACCCTTTTTATACAATTTTTATAGAAATTATCACTTCCTAATATTCTATATTTACTTGTTTAATCTGATGTCTCTTTCACTATAATGCAGGTTTCACGAAGGCAGTGACTGAGTTTGTTTTTTTTTTTTTTTTCACAATAGTATCGCCTCAAGAACAGTGCCTGGCATGTAGTTAAGTGTCCAGTTAAAACACTTGTTAAATGTTCTATATGATCCAAACTCAGTGACAGACACTAGGAAAACAACAGTGAGCCAAAAAGACATTCCACCCTACCCTCATGGGGGTTCTAGTCTAGTGATGGATGCAGACACTGATCAAGTCATCACAGAAGCATATGGTGAGATAGACCATACAATCAGGAGAAGCAAACTAGTCTTGAGATTCTGGGAGGTTCCCCCAGAGAAGTAACTTTCAGTGTGCACTCTGATGGACATGAGGGTGTAACCAGGTAAAGAGGAATATGAGTGCTACAATAGAGGAAAGACTAGCCTCCGTTCCTCTAGCAAGAAGGAGCAATGGTAGAGGGCAGGAATCAGAGGGATGCAGAAGTGGGCAGAAGTCAGATCATGAACTTTTTTTAGGATATGTTTAATATTTTGACCTTTATCGTGTAGGCCACAGGAAACAGTTGAGGATTTTAATCCTAGTGGTGATCAATAAGTCCTATATTTTAAAATGATCACTTTGGCTGCCATATGGAGAATGAACTAGAAGAGGGTAAGGAGGAAATCAGAATGAACAGTCAGTGGACCATTGCAACAGTCTCAGAGAAGAAGTGACAGCAGCATCAATATATTTAGGCTGCAGGGGTGGCAGACAGTGCACGTGGAAAGAAATAAGGGTGATGTTAGAATTTCGAGGATTAGGTCGAGGATCATATGAGAATTGAGGAAGAGGTTGTGTCAATGACTCTCAGATTTTGTTTTTAACTTAGGCAATTGAATGAAAAGTGGTGAGAGAGAGACAGAGAAAGAGAGAGAGAGAGAGAGAGAGAGAGAGAGAGAGAGAGAGAGAGAGAGAGAGAGAGAGAATCCAGAAAGAGGACTATATCATGAGCCCTGTTTTGAACATGCCAAATTTGAGATGCTTTTGAGACATCTAAAACAGAAGCGAAGTATCAGAAACGTGAGTCTGCAACTCAGGAAAGTTCTGTACTAGAGACACTGTCTGGCAGGTTTCTATGGTCCTCAAAGCTCTGCATATGCAAATCGAGTGGGAAGTATATAAGGAGGTCTCAAGAAATCACCATTAAATGACCAGGTTGAAAAGGATGGGCTTGAGGGGCGCAGAGGAATGGCCAGACATTAATACGCAAACCAGAAGAAAGTGTCCCACTGAGGTGGAGGATGAGAGATTTGCAGTGAGAGGGGAGTGAAGAACCATGCCAAACATTGCAGCACAGTCCAAGTGGGGACTGAGACTGGCCTTGGGCTTAAGGACATCAGGATCACTTGGTGACTTTAGTGTAGGTTGTTTATGTGGAATGATGAAAAAAGGTGACCAAAAAATAAAAAAATAAAAATAAAAACAAACAAACAAACAAAAAACAATTAGAAGGGCCAAGGGGAGAATAAAAAGATTTGAGATGGGGAGATTAATAAAAGACACATCTTTTAAAAAGAGCAATACAGGTAAGAGAGATAAAGAAAAATGTTACAACTGGTGGTGGATTTGGAGGTCCCTGGAAGGTTATGTATTTATGGATTCAAGACCGAAGGGACTGAAGCATGTTTAGATGCTGAAGGGGAAGGAGCCTCATTCCGTCTACCACTTTCAGACCCTACGTGAGGGAACTGGCCTTAGCAATGGAACCAGGATCACCTTCCTGTGCTCTAATAGGAAGGAATGAGGCAGGAGGGAGAAATTCAGTTAGTTTTGTACGGTTAGTACTAGGAAGATGGTGGGGGCAGGGAGGGTCTCATTTCAAGAATTTACTTTATATGTAAAATAGGAGGCAGAATCATTTGCTGAGTCAGAAGTAACAGAACTGAGGGTTTGAGGAAAGTGGAGATAATTGAAAATATTTACTATAGAGTGAGACCATAATTTGAACAGAGGCTGGGTGGGATGTGAGGGCTTTTGAGGCTGGTGGTCAGGCCAGTTTACACATGGAGGTGACCCTGTGGTTTACCTGTGCAGGCCTAACATCAAGTAAAAGATGGGTTAAGTTAATTCAGGACTGGTGTTCATCCACATGCTTATAATAATAATAAAAAAAAAAATACAGGGAGGCAAGGACTGCAGCAAATGTGTTAACTAAAATGAAGCCCTGGGGTGCTTCTAGTCCAATTTACAGGCAGAGCATTGAATACAGAATGTATTGCTCATAATGCTTACTGTAGGATGGAAGATATTTTTCCCTTCATTTCTTATTTCTGGAGTACTTATTACATATTTCAAGTACTTTTCCTGGTGAGATAGTAGAAATTTATATTACCTGGGTCAATGTCCACCATCCATGCTGGATGGTGAACTACTTTGAAGGAAGGGGCCATAACTAATCCATTCCTGGCGTGGTGCTTTTCATACTGTAGATACTTGATAAATGGTAAATGTATATAATACACAAACTGATGAATGTGGAAGACATTTAATCAGGATGATTACCAGTAAGATATTTATCCATTCCATCAATACTAATAAAAATAATGATTACCTCCATCCCTGATACAGATTAAAATTTGGCTTCTCAAAATAGAACAGAGTGAGCTGAAAACCAGACTAAGTTCTAAATGAGAGATGTGGTCATTATTTTTTTAGTTCTCTTTGCTAAAGAAATGCTATTTCTCCCCCTTACAGAGAGATGAGGAAAAGAGGGATGAACCAGACTAGATGGCTTTAAAATTCTTCATTAGCATGTACACTGAATAAATTTCAACGGCAGGAGCCTTAACACAGCTTTCACTGTATCTGATGCATGGAAAACGAAGCCTGCCAATCTTGCAACATGTCTCAAGATGAAGAAGGTCAACATATCAGAAAATAAAATCAGTAGCAGAGATTTCAAAGAAATTCATCCCAAGAGTTCTTCTCAATGAATGCAGTGCAAGATTGAAGAATTCAATTACATGAAAAAGAAGCTTTTTTTTTTTTTAATACTGTGCCCAGCTATTAGTTTTTTTGTCATTACTAACATGAAGGCATATTGTTAGCCATCAGGAAATCTCAACAAATTCATACATTCAAATCACAAGGGATTTGTTTGGTAGATGGATCTGAAATCTGGTCTGTCTCCAACTCCTCACCCAAGATTTCATTTATGCCAGGAAAAACGTTATTCTTAATCAGACATAGAAAAATTCAACTCATTGCTTTATTTCTTCAGAAAGAAATCCTGCATTTAATTCTAATAGGATATTGGAATTAGCCTTTTTCTTTGAAGTTAATCAATTAAATTTCCTATGTCTTAGAAAACAGAGATAGTGAGGGGTCATCTAAATGCATTCTGAAAATCACAACCCTTTGAATCTAGAGCTTTAAAAATGCATCTTATCCTTTTATCTGGTCAGTCAAATTTAAGGGTTGACTTAAAGAAAATAATGTTTTAGACTGCAAAATCATAAAGTTTAACTTACAAAAATGTTGATTTTAGTATACTGTGTAGTAATCCTGTGGGATAGACTAACAGCTACAAGTCCCTTACATCCTGTTTTATGTGCCTTTCTTAATGGGACTTTGACCCTCCTGCTATCCAGGGATGGAATCTATTTTTCATTCCTTGATTGTGGATGGGTTTTGTGACTTATTATGACCAGAGAAGAATGAGAGAAGGGATATTTCATTAGTTGCCAAGCCTAGATCTCAAGAGGTCTTCATTGTATTGTCAGTCCTCTGGAAATGCTCTCCTGGACCACCATGGAAGAGACTCAGTTTAACTTATGGATTCATGGAGAGTAGAGGCACACCCACATTCAGCCACACAGCTGCCAGATGCTGATGCTGTTGTGTTCTTGGACTTTCCAACATAACTGACCCTTTACCTCAGAACAGAGGCTGAGTGAGCCCAGGTTTAACCAGCAGAATCTCCCAGCCATCAACAGAAGCATGAGCAATAATACTAAATCCTGCTTTGGGTATTTCTCTTTGGGGGATGGTACACCCCAAGGATCTAATAGATACCCAGCAATAGATACTGGATAAACCAAAAGATTGGAAACAATGGTAGCCTGGCTGAGAAATGATGCTATAGCCAACAACAGAATTTGGTGCAAGCATTACCAATTCTGTTTGAAGAAAGATTTTGGAGACGTGAGAATGCTTCTATTATAATGCTCAGTGAAAGCAGTTTGAAAATTTTTATTTGAAATAAGTTCTCTTTAAATGTCCTAGAAAATGGAGAAAGGACATTAAAACATTTTGAAGGCTATTCGTAGTGGAATCAGTTGTATCTTTGAACTTGTTTTCCCCTTAGTTTGTTCTTTATAGTTGCATTTTGGCCTCCAACTTCAACCCAAACCAACAATCACAAAAGGTTGTTAAAACGTGGGGACACCAAATTGAGGTGGATGGTTTGCTAATGCTTTTAGGAAAATACTGATGCCAACATTTTGACCGTTTCCCTCACTTCCTATCGCTCAGCTCTTCCTTCTCCATGGTACTGGTAGAGAACATAGGTGTCAAAAATGCAAGACACCCACTACAGTATGAAAGTCATTTACAAAATTCCAATTTGGGCAAGGGAGTTGAAGCAGGGTTGATAAAGACCATTTTGCAGTTTAGGCCTATTAGGTTTTTAGTTCCTCCATGGCATCTGGTCATCTCTGATACCATGTTTTATGTTTGTTTGTACTGCTATCTAACTAGAATGTTAAGTCCATGCAATGGGAGCTATGTCTGATTTCTGATATTCTGAATATATATAATGTTTGCCATAGAATAGCACTTTAACTCTTTATAAAATGCTTAAGCAAAGTAACTAAATAGGGACTAGCTTCATGTTTATCACACCTCTGATGCAAATGTAGTGGAGAGATTCTGGTGTGCTTATTCAGGTCTTTCTTGTTGGCTCAATTCTCTTCTCCCATCAGGACTCAGCTTGGGTATTGCCTCATCCAGGAAGTCCTCTTTGATCCCACAGCTGAACTGGGTGCCTCTTTCCTGCTCTAGGCACCCTCTGCTTATCTATTGTGTCTATCAAAAGGTCAGCCCCTGGGTTGCAGGGCGATCATCTCGTAGTTGTCCACAAAATGACTATGGGGTTGTTAGAAGGATTAAATAAGTTAGTGTAAGGTGATTGATTGAAATAATGCATGGAGTAGCTCTCAATATGTATTCTGTGTTATCTCAATGTAGAGCTTGCACCACATCTGGTACTTAAAAGGCATGAAAATAAATATTTGCATATTTTGAGGCACCCAATTGTCTATACTGTCAACATTGTTTAAAAATTCCATAATGAATTCTTAGTGTCTTCACTGTGTGTCCTTGAGGTAAGGGGCAAAAATGACATTACAAAAGTATCTATTTCAATAAAAGGAACCAGGATTCCTTAGAAAAATGGCTAATTCTAGGTCTAGGGTATGCATTATACAAGATAAGCCTGGAGCATCTTACGGTGCCAGAATGTGAGGCAGAGCTAAAACAAAGTGCCACCCTCCACCTGCCGACACACACGGATGGAATACGTCAAAGAGATATTGTACAGAAGCCAAGTGAAAAAGGTTCCAACAATCTGAAAGTAAAATAAATAAAATAGGATTGGATTATAGCACAAAGCATAAAAGAAATAGCCATGAGATTAATAATTGATTAAATACATAAATTAAAGAGAGAGAATTGACAAATCACTAGTGCAGAAGAATGTCAAACAATTTTCATAAATACTTTGCTCTTGGAGAGGTGGAGCAAGCTCCACAGTCCTTACTGTGGGCTGGGCATGGTGACTTTCCTTTAAAGCACACAATGTGGACTGCTGGTGAACACGTGACTATAGAGTGGGAAAGCCCGACAAATATGGTCTCAGTCACGTCAACAGAGACAGTGAGGGGTCAAGAAAACCACAGTCTGGGGTTATTTTTTTAGCTTAGTGGTAGAGTACTTGCCTAGTACATGTGAGGCACTGGGTTTGATTCTCACACCACATAAAAAATAAATAAATAAGATAAAGGTATTGTATTTCTTTATAAATAAAAATATAAGAAAATAAAACATTAAAAAAAAAAAAAGAAAACTGCAGTTCACCTTGTGTCTTTTCTCCTTAAAACCTATATCTCCAACTGAATCCTAATAAAAACATGAGACATATCACAATTGAGATGATATCCTATAAACTACCTGACCGGAACTCCTCTTCACTGTGAAGGCCATCAGAAACGAGGAATGTAGGAGGAACTGTCATGACCAAGAAGGGCCCAAGGAGGCATGTGTTTAAATGTGATGTGGTGTCCTGGATGAGAGCCTGGGACAGAACAAGGACATTAGATAAAAGCTAAGGAAATCTGAATAAGGTGTGGACTTCAGTTAATAAAAATGTACCAACATTGGTGCATTGCCATGAATGTACCACACTAAGGTAAAAGAGTTGTATAAGGGAAAACTGGGGGTGAGTTACATGGAGACTCACTGCAAAATCTTTGCAATTGTTCTGCAGATACACAACTACTCTGAAATATAAAGTTTATTAGAAAAGAAAGTATCCTTTACGTGCCAGGCACCCTGCAGGGTGCTCTTCACTCATTAGCTTATTTTATTCTCATAACAACAAATGAGAATATTGAGTCTCAAAGAAATTAAGAGATTTGCCTAAAGTCACACAGCTAATATATTGCAAAAGCAGGATTCAAACCCAAGAGTACCTTCCTTCAAAATGTGAGATCATGTGATGCCACTATATTGCAACTCCAGGACAAGTAGGAGTCTCCCTGAGGAGGACAAGCAGTGAGAGGAGGCTGTTGGAGGTCCTGGTGGAAGATGCAGGCAGAGGCTGTAGCTGTTGAGCATATCACAGGTCTTCATATCCTTCTTATTTCCTCCTGTGGCTCTTATACACCTATGTTTCTTGACTAACTCATGCCCTGATTTCAATGCTATGCCTTTGATTGACTACTTAATTTCTTTAAGAAATAAGTTTGAGAATGACATTCCATTTTCCACTCTGCTTTTGCTGAGGGGAGTTGTTGGGGGCATATTGGGCTTGGTAACTCTGGCTTCTGGGGAGGCCCTTCTTGACATGCCACAGCGGTCCAGAGCCCAGCAGCGCTGTTGAGATTGTTTTGCATTGCACTGTTAAGAGTAAAAGATGAAAAGAGGAAGCAAGGAGAAAATACTTTTACAAGAATATCCAATTTCATTTATATTCTTCATTAAAGCATTGATTGTTTTTTTTTTAAAGATATATAAAAATGAAACTTTGGAAAGGAAATTTGTTCCCTTATCAGTTTTGTTCCTTATTTTCTTAGAGATTGCATTGCTTTATCTTTAGATTTTCACCCCTTTTGTATTTTCAGGATTTTTGACATGACTTATACCATATGGAGTGATATAAACAAACCTAGTCTCAAATGCACATGTACCCCAAGATTTTGTTCAGCATATAGTTATTAAATCAGTATATGGTTCTGTGTATAAAGATAGAAGCATCTGAATTACTATGCTGGGTCCAGTCAGTGGTCTCATGGTCTTGCCATCGGCCTCAAGGAAGGGGGACTCCTGTGCATGCCTATTTTGCCATAATTGACCTCCACCTGATTCCTCTCATCATAACTGCCTGCTCAGCTCCCTTGGGCATTTCAAACCAACAGTCTCCACACCTTTGCTGACTAATCCGTCCCTGTTCTAGTTTCTGTAAGCTGCTCCAATGTCTCTGTGGTTAACCAGGTGGGAAACCCAAGCTCTGTCTTGGACTCAGTCCCTTGAAATATTCCATTTCTCTTTATTTCTCTATTTGATTGCCAAATCCTGGAGATTCTATCTGCTTTTTTCTCAAAGCCCCCTTCCCTCTCCTCTCTATCCCACGGCTTCTGCCTTACTCAAGTCCTCATTATGTCCCGCCAGGGCCTTTTCAATGATCTCCTAATGAGTCTCCCTCACCTCCAGTCTCTCCATCTAAAATCTAGCTTCCATTCTTCCACTGGTTTAATGTCCCTCAAGTGCAGCTTTAATAATATAATCCCACTGTCAAAAAAATTAAATGGCTCCCCACAGCCTCCAGGATAAATGCCAAGGTCCTTAGCTTGGCATTCAAGGCCCTGCACCATCTGGCCCTGAACAATGGTTCCAGACATACTACCTATTATTACACCATGTGAGTTTCCTCTTCCAGCCAAGTTGGTCCACCTGTGACTGCACACAAGTGCCATCTCTGTTTCTGGGTCTCTGCTCAAGCAGTTTCTCCTATGAGGATGGATGTATTCATCCTTCTCTGCTTGCCATTAAAAGTAATGTCCCACCTTCCCACAGGTTATTCCAGATCACCCCACCCCACCCCCAACTATACTGTTGATTTTGCCTTTATTTTCACCATTTCAGATCATATTCTGTTTTCATCTACCTATCTTGACTAGGGAGCTCCCGAGGACAGCACGGGGCTCACGAAGTTAGTGGACTGACTGAATTAGTCTTCCCTTGAAAACGAGGACATAGGGCCAGAGCTGTGAGTCAAACAGCTCTCCCCATACCCACTCACACCACCCTTTTCCTCTGACAGGCGCAGGTATTCCCCACCCCATCTTTCTCTTGTCTTTAAGGTTAAACTTTCTTTTAAGAGACCCCATTGTCTCTTTGGTAAGTGATTTTCTGCACTTACAAGTGACATCACTTACCTATTATTTTCACAGATGTGCCCAGAGAAGTACAAGTTCCAGTGGTGAACTCCAAGTTGTTTTAAAATAAGAGAAAGACCTTTGCCCCACTTCCCCACCTCCTTCCCCTCTGCAGACACCTCTTTTCCATCTTCCAAATACCCAACCCCCCAAGAACCTGATGCCAATGAACTTCTAACATGACTCAAAAACAGAGTGAGCATAAGAATCATCTGAGTAAGTTGTCAAATGTGTGATTACCATGTTCCACCCCAGAGTCAGAATCAGTAAGTCTAGACCGTGACCCAAGAATTTGTATTTTTTAATAGTGCATTATAGTCATACATAATATTGCAATTCATTTTGACATAACTGCACAAGTATGGCTGATAATTTGCTCTAATTTAGTCCCAGTACTTCCCCTTTCCCTCCCTCTGTTCCCTTTCCTCTTCTCTACAGGTCATCCTTCTGTTTATTTATAGTTTTCTTTTTAAATGAGTGCTTTATAGATATAAATAAAGGTACAATTCATTGTAGTACATTAATATATATATAGGACAGTTTATAATGGGAGCTGATCTTTGCTACCTGTTCCTCAGACAAGGGATTAATATTCAGAATATATAGAAAACTCAAAAACTTAACTACCAAAGCCAAAACAAAACAAAAATAATTAATAAATGGGCAAAAGAACTAAATAGACACTTCTTAAAAGAAGAAACACAAATGGTCAAAAAATATGAAAAAAATTGTTCAACATCCCTAGCAATCAGAAAAATGAAAATCAAAACTACACTGAGATTTTATATCACTCTAGTCAAAATGGCAATTATAGAGAATATAAATAATGTAAATACTGGTGAGGATGTGGGACAAAAGTACACTCATACATTTTTGGTGGGACTGCAAATTAGTACAACCACTCTGAAAGTAGTATAGAGATTTCTTAACAAACTAGGAATGCACCTACCATGCGACCCAGCTATACCACTCCTTGATATTTATCCAAAAGAATTAAAATCAGCATACTATAATGATGCAGCCACATCAATGTTTTTATAGCAATACAAATCACAATAGCCAAGTTATGGAATCAGCCCAGACTCCTATCAATAGAGGCATGGATGAAGAAAATATGGTCTATATATACACAATAGAGTTTTACTCAGCCACAGAGAATGTGTACTTTTAACAAGCTGTCTGGGTGATTCTGAGGATGATCTGAGGACAACACTTGCAGAATCACTCATTTATTGTCTTGTCCTTTATTACTCCCTTGCTTGCATCCTGTGGGACAATCAGCATTGTTTTCTGTTTCTGAAACAACCTATGGGCCTTGGCTTACGCTCTGCTTCAACAGCAATGCTTTTTCGGCCATCTCTATCCCTAAAAACCCTACCCACTCACATGAACATGTTATTCATGAGACAGAGACTTCTGGCCATGTCATTTTCTCTTGTACCCCCAGCACCTAGAATAATATGCAACATCCTAGAGATGCTAAAGCATATCTGTGGAATGAAAGAATGAGTGTGACAAGAGGGAATTCAGGTGTCACTGGCCCTTGAAACAGTCTTGAGCCCCTACCAAGAGAAACACCCCCACCTCCATGGTCTTTGTTCCTTTAGCCATGGCTTGACTAGCTTTTTCTATAAAGGGGCCAGATAAATATTTTAGGCTTTGTGGGACATATAGACTCCAGTGCAGCTACTAAACTCTGCTGCTGTAATGCAAAGGCAGCCAAAAACAACAATATGGGAACAAATGGGCCTGGCAGAGTCCCAGGAAAACATTACTTACCAAAAAATGAGCAGGTAGTGGGGCTGGGCTTTACTCACAGGCCATAGTTTGCTGACCTCTTCTCCATTCTTTTGTATATGAAATTTATCTCCTTGGCTAGATTGCTAGGTTATAAATTCCTTGAGAGAGGGATGGAATCCTATTAAAGTATAAATGTGTATATGAATATTTATATATGTATATGTGCACTTATATATGTATGTACATGTGTAAAGCACATTTGTACATGTCCGGTGCATACATATATAAAACACACACACCCGCGTACACATTTATATACACACTGAGTGATTGTGAACAAATTATTTAGACACTTTGGTCCTCAGTTTTCACGTTGCTAAAATGTCCTTACAAGAGACTTAGATGAAGGGGCTGGCATGGTGCCTGATCTATAGCAATACTCAATAAGTCTCATTTCTTTCCGTCTCTTTGCTTTAAACAGCACTGCTACCCCATACGAGGCACTTGGCAGACACCTATGGTAGAAAGGACCTCAGTGATGTTTTGAAGTGGCTGGAAGAATGTGGCTAGATGGAAACCATGCTAGATGAGGAGTCAGGGAGGCATGATCTAGTCCCGACTCCCCAGGACCCCAGCTGTCTCACTCTGGGAGACAACCCTTCCCCTCTTCTTCTTCATTCCCCTCACACCTTCCGCAACCTCTGCTCACATACCTGCCCTCTGAGCAGACGACCTCCCCTCGAACTTCCGGGAAAATGGGAATTGTAACAGCCTTCTGGCCCTTTCCCACACCAATTCTTCAAAACTTCTCTCAACTCCATACCAGAGCTCCCTGCCTTTCCTGCTGATTCTATGGATGCAGTGCCACCACGGCCTTCTGGGCCCCTCCCTTCTCCTTGCCACAGATTTTAGCCCTTTACACTTCACTTCTCTTTACACCTTCAGTCATCTACTGACCATGCTCTCCCAGCTCTCATTTAAAAGCAAAACAGCAAACAAAATCCTCTCCTGTTTCCCACGCATCTAACAGCCAGATTTCTCCAAGTGTGGGAGAAATTGTCATTATTGTCACATTTTTTACTTCCATGGCTTCTTTATTTTCAGGAAAGTAAAAAAAAAAAAACAAAAAAACACAATGTAAAGAGACAGACATTCATATACCTACTTCCATAATTCATAAAGGATAATGTTTTATATTTTAGTTTCAGATTTTTAAACTGAAGCAAAGCCCTACACACCCACCTGTGAGTCCCTCTCCCATTCATTGCCACCCATCCCAAGCTGGTTAGCACCACTCCAGTGGCCTTCCAGGTTGCCCAATCCAACAGATGCATCTCTACCCTCATTTTACCTCTCAGTGGGATGCCAAAGCTGACCACTGCCTCCTTCTCAAATTGCTCTCTTCTCTTGCCTTACACAATTTCCTTCCTCCTGGTTTCCCTCTTACTTCACTGGCCTCTTTCCCTGTCTTCTTGGCTGGCTTTTCCATTTCTCCTGAACCCTGGGCTTCTGGGCACTGTGTTTTCTCTATCTACACATTCTCCCTGAGTGAGCTCAGCACAGTTTTAAGTACCATAAATGTTAATGAGTCCCAAGTTTATATTTCAGAACAGACCAACAACACCCTGAGCTCTAGTTGTCATTGATTTTTCCCAATTAGGGGGTCTCAAATTTAACAGGTCTTCAGCGAATCTCTCCACAGACACCTAAGAAGCCTCTTCTCCCTTTCTTCCTCATCTCATTAAGTGGTACTCTCTCACTTAAACAGAACACCTCGGAGCCATCCTCCACCTCTCCCCTTTATCACACTCTCTTTGATGAAATTTCATCTATTATCAAGCCCTGTTGGTTAAACTTCCCAAATCTATCTCCACTTGAGTCCCTTTGGACATACCTTTTCCTCTTGTATCATCAAGATCTGTCAGAGGGGAAGACAGATGATGAACTAGAAAAAAATAAACAAGGGAATTATGTGCATGAATGAAATAAACAGTATGATTGATGTAAAACAGATGAATGGGGCACTTATGGAGGCAATATTATTTCAAGTTAAGTGGTCATGGGGGTTTGTATGAAGGAGGTCTGATTAAGCTGAACCCTAAAGAACAGAATGAGGCCAGTGTTCCTCTTCATTCTCTACTAGCTCATCACCATCGCCAACAACCATGCTTGCAGGCTTCCCCTCTTAGAAGCAACATGAAGGCCTCCTCTCATCTGCATGATCACAGGGATCCTAGACCTCCTACAACCTATGTTTCAAACTGCAGCCACAGAGACCAGTCAGTAAATATAAACCTGATTGTGCCCCTTCCACGTTTGAAACCCTTCCCACATGTCCCTAAAAAATAACAAAGCAAAACAAAAACAAGCCCCCACCTACCTCCCTGGCTCAACCTCACTACCTGACTCTTCTGGTTCATGATGTTGCATGGGCATGGACTCACTCTCTGTGGATTAAACCCAGGTGGCCATTTCCCGCCTCTGGGCCCTTGTATTTGCTTGAAATTCTCTTCATTAGCTCTTTCTGCAACTGACCTATCTTTTAAGGTTCTGATCAAGGCTTAATCATACCGTTCTCAAAGAGATCTCTCTTGACTACCTTGCCAAAAGTAGTATCACCTCCAGAAGCACTCAGTTACTCTACTTTAAATCACTGCTTATTTCTTTCAAAGACATTATTGCAACAAAATTTCCCTGTTTCTTAATTTTCTTTTTTATGTTTTTCTAGTTTATGGTCAGTTGTATCCTGAGGAAGGTAAGGTGTGTGAGAGCAAGACCTTATCTTCTTCACTCTGTATCCTCAAACCTTAGTGCAATGCCTAGCACATGGCAAAAGCTCAATCAATACGTGTTTGTTGAGTGAACTAGTGATGTGTCCCCAGCTCCATCTCTCTACCCACTGTTCCATTTATTTGGAATGGGATCCCTCTCTGACCATCTGGCAAAGCCTTGTTTGTCATCTGAATCCAGCCTACACAGAAATTCCTCTGTTTGTGTGCCCCGGAAATTGGTAACTCATGGTTGGTTGCTGCCCCCTCTATCACAGCATTAATAAAAATAGCAATCACTGACTTTTTTAGCATTTTCTCTGTGTCATGTGCAATGTTGAGTCTTCAATAATTATTGTCTAACTTAACCCACTTAACCAGGAGATAGAAATTATGTCCTTTATTTTACAGCTGACCAAACTAAGTCCTAGAGAATTTAAGTAACTTGCCCATTGCCACAAAGTAAGATGGAAGCTGGGATTTAAATGCAAATGTATCTAATTCCCCAAATCAGGCTTTTTAGGACAGAGCAGTATCTTACCTATCTGTATCTCCTAAACCTCTTGAGGGCAGGGGTTTTATATAGCTCTGCATATACCCAGGGTCTAGAACCCTCCTGGGCACAGAAATGGTGCTTAAGAAATATTTGTGGAACAAATAAATCAGTCACCTACAAGTATATCTGAACATTTTATAAACCTATTAATAAATATTTTCAGCCAGAAAGGAAAAGAACAAAGAAATTGGGTTGGATGGCTCTAAGAAGTAGGTACACAAAATAGCTAACTAGGCTAAGTTTGCGGAGTCCCAGACTTGATGTTTTTCAAACCAAAGACAATACCAAGGTCACTGCCAAAGAAGACAGACATTATGTAATTAGGGAAAACAGTGCCAGCAATTACTCCAGAAGCTATTTCAAACTGAAACATGCCGGTGTTTGCTCATGTCCCTGCTCACACAAACAAAAGGCCTACATCTTGGAAACTGTTTTGCTTTGTTTGTTTGCAACAGCTCAAGTTGTTCTTCACTTGGCAGCCAGTGGCACAATCTTGCTGGAAGCATTGCCTGGACCCCAGCTTTTGCTGTGGACTGTTGAAAGCAAATAAGGAGGTAAATGAGATGCCTGGTTTAGGTCTGCGGGACATGGCGCTTAGGCGGGCATTGGGAGACGATGGAGCCTGCGGGCTTCTGCCTGCTGGGGCATGACCCATTTCCAGGGACATTGCAAAAGGATGCTGTCTCTGGGGATTGTCTGGGGACACTCGCAAAGCCAGCATGGACCGGTATTGTGCTTTCCATTTCTGTGCCAGGCTTATTATGCTTTCTTGCTTGTACCTGATGACAAATTGGTATTCCCATTTTGTAGAGGAGAAAACTGAAGCTCAAAGGCACACATGACTTGTCAAGATGACCAAAACAGTGACTGAACTTGAATTTAAGTTCTGGTTTGTCTGACTATAAATCTTATGCTTATTTTTTTTAACCATATTATCCACAATGTTTCCACTTCCCTGCTGCCCTATTAGCATCTTGCTATTCATTGACACTCTGACAGTCCAGTCAGCGCCTAGCCCCTTCTTACTTGCTGCTTCCATTAGCCTGACTAGTTTTCTCCTCAGATTCCGTATACCCCTCCTCATTCCTACCTTCAAGTCCTGACTCAGCTGTCACTTTCTCAATGGGGCTCTTCCCAGCAGCCCTGTCCCTTCACTCTCTACCTTCTTTCTTCCTTGATTTCCTCCATCAAACATTATCACCTGACCTCATACAGATCTGCCTGCCTTCCTTTCAAATTTTTATTATTTATTTTTAAATGGGTAAGCAAAGATTTTATACATTTATAGTATGTATAAAATGATGTTTAGAAATATGTTTAATTGGAAAATGACTAAGTAAGATAATCAAAATATGCATTATTTCACATAATCATTTGTGGTGAGAACAATTAATATCTCTTCTCAGCCATTTTCAAGTACACATTGTTATTAATTATAACTATCACTATATGCCACAATGGCTCTCTTGAACTTATTCTTTTGAACTTGTTTAACTGAAATTTTGTGTACTGTAACCAACATCACTTCAACCTTTGTAATCTTCACTTCTGTGATTTTGACATTTTTAGATTTCACATGTAAGTGTATTTGGCATTTATCTTTCTGTGCCTGACTTGTTTCACTTAACATAATGTCCTGTTTCATCCATGTTTCACAAATGACAAGATTTCCTTTTTTTAAATAGTTGTATGGCATTCTGTGTTAATCTGCTTTTCATTGCTTGACCAAAATACTGGACATGAATTATTTAAAAGTTTATCCTTATTTCTATTTTTTATCTTTTTTTATTTTTACAGACTGCATTTTGATTCTTTATACACAAATGGGGTACATTTTTTCTTTTCTATGGTTGTACATGATGTAGATTCATACCATTTGTGTAATCATACATGTATATATGGTAATGATGTCTGTCTTATTCCACCATTTTTCATACCCCTGCCCCCTCCTCCCTCTCATTTCCCTCTATGTAATCTAAAGTTCCTCCATTCTTCTCTCATCCCCCATCTCCCCCATCATTATATATCATCATCCACTTACATCAATGTTCATAGGAATTCACAAGAGCTAGATTGGAACCAAACTAGATGCCCTTCAACAGATGAATGGATAAAGAAACTATGGTATATATACAAAATGGAATATTATTTAGCCACAAAGAATAATAATATTATGGCATTTGCAGATAAATGGATGGATTGGAGAGTATCATGCGAAGTGAAATAAGCCAATCCCAAAAAACCAAAGGCTGAATGTTTTCCTTGATAAGTGAATGATGATATCTTTATTTTTTCATCTTTATTTTAGTTTATTTATCTTGGCTCATGGTTCCAGAGGTTTTGGCCATAGTCAGCTGGCTCCATTGCATTGGGCATTGGGTGAGACGGAAAATCATGGTGGAAGGACATGGTGGAGGAAGGCTGCTCAGGATATGGCAACCAGGAAGGAAAGAGAGAGAGAGAGTGTGTGTGTGTGTGTGTGTGTGTTGGGGGGAAGGGGTCAGAGGGAAAGAGAGAAAGGAGAGAAGGAGAGAAAGGAGGGGTTCAGGGATAAGAAATAACCTTCCAGGACACACTTCTACTTCTTCCAGGGCACATTCCTATTTCTTCCAACCACACTGAACTTCCTACAACTTCCACCACCTCCCAATAATTCATTCAACTATCAATGAGTTAATCCACTGATGAAGTTAGAGCTCTCATGATCTAATCACTTCCCCAAACCCCACCTCTGAACATTGATGCATTGGGGACCAGGTCTTCAACACATGAGTCTATGGAGGGCATTCCAGATGCAGACCATGATATATTCCATTGTGCACATATACCACATTCTCTTTATTCATTCATCCACTGATGGACACTTGCTACTAAGTGTCCATTCACAAGAATGAATAATGTTGAAACAAGCATGGGAGTGCAGATATCACATACTGATTTTATTTCCTTTGGATATATATACCTCATGGTGGAATTCCTGCATTGTGTAGTAGTTCTATTTTTAATCTTTTGAGGAATCTCCATACTATTTTGCATAGTAGCTGCACTAGTTTTCTTTCCCATCAATAATATACAAGAGTTCCCTTTCAACACTTGCTCTTTCATCTTCTTGATAGTAGCAATTCTAATGGATGGGGGGGGGGTGACCTCTCATTGTAGTTTTAATTTTCATTTCTCTGATGATTGATGATGTTGCATGTGCTTCTAATGTTGTTTTTGTTTATAACCTTTGTCCTAAACTAGAATGTAAGCTTCATGGAATTGGTGGCTGTCCTTTATTCACTGATGTGTATCGAAAGCTTCAAACATCATCTGCCATATAGCTAGTATTCAATAAATAGGCATTGAATAAGTCAATAATTTCAACATTCAAACATTTTGGATAGAAGCAGGCCAAGTACATCAGAATGAAGACAATACTTCTGAGGGGAAGAAATCGAGAAAACAAAAGTCATATGAAAGAGCTGACAATACTGAGTAGAAGGAGTTTGGTGGAATCCAGTTATTTGGTCTCAAATACCAGCACTACCCTCATTACCTGTCATCTTGAGCAAGGACCCTAATCTCTCTGTGCCTCATTCCCCTCATTTGTAAAATAGTTATGTTGAAAGTATCCTTCTCATAGGGCTGTTCAAGGATTGAGTTATTATGTGTCAGTTATTTAAAATAATACCTGGAACATGATAAGTAATTCATGGTTATTTGCCTCTGTTATCATTATATAGTTACTATCAATTACCTTGAAGCATAATGCTGTAAAATTTTCTCATGGAAAGACTTAAACAGAGATATAGATCTCTTTAGGCATCTAGAAAACCACTCACAAATGCTGAAATTATTCTGGGAAATCAAATAATAAGGGAAAAAAAGGAAATAAAAGGAAAAGAAAGGAAGGGAAAGGACAGGAAATGGTATGAAAAGAAAGAAGAAAGGAAAGAAGGGGAAAAAACCCCAAAACCAAACCCCAAATTTACTGCCTTCCTCTCAGTCTCGGGTTGAAATTCAAGCCCAATACCAATATGTTCAGACACGTAGACACAGATTATGAGGAAACTTAGATTTTCTCTGAAATATTGAAAGGGTAAGAAAGCATCATGCAGTGATGTTGGAATACTTTGATTTATTTAGGGAGGGAGGAGAGCATTATTAGCTCATCCCTGTCATGGCTCTCCACTTCTTTGGATTGATGAATATTGTTGATGATCAAAAATCAGAATGACACATGATGTGTTGCTTTACCACAGAATTAAATTATTTGTACTAACTGGATTCTGAAAGTCAGCTCAATAATCATCTTCTAGAAGGCATGGAGAGCTGGGTACTCATTCAGATGTCTCTGGAAAAGTCTGCCCCTGGGCTACCATGCCAGAGAGCTAGAGATGAAAGAGGTGATCTGTTGCAATTCACCATTCCTTTGTTCTTTCCTTTGACAGATATCCACAGGTCATCTTTCTTGTGGCAGGTCTTCAGCTAAGTACCAGGGATGCAGAAGGGGTAAGGACATGATCCTTGCCTTCAATGAGTCTACCATGGAGTCCAGCAGAGCAGGTCTTCACACTAACTGAAATGAAGGGCCTGGATTTTCCATAATAGATTTTCTACCAGAAAGTACAGTTGTTTCTTTACTTCCATCATTATCTTTCTTTTTCTAATTATTCATCCATCCATTTATTTAAGATTTTCTGAGCACGACATGCCAGGTCCTGCAACTAGATGCTAGGGATTAGAGCTGAATATGTAAAGTATTTCATGGATGGGAATTCTGTCTTGCTCTGCAAAGAATGTAAGACGGATGGAATCCACACAAATAAGTAAAACATTCACGTGTTGCAGTTAATTCTGGTGCAGGTTTGGGGGGTAAGCTGGACACGTAGCAGAGAATTGTGTTTTACATACAGGTGAGGCTTTGGGAAAACACTGGAGGCAGGATGTTGGGACCATTGAGGAAGATTTCTTACCAGGTATGATCTGAGTTTAGACTTCAGTCACAGGACCATTTAAAATGTACACAATGACACCTAAGAGTCTCAAAAGGAAAAGGACAGGCCATGATAGTGAGAAAAAGGTGTAAAAGAAGATTATGCAGAAGATATTATGAAGGCATAGTTTGGAGACTCTTGTGAGCACCCAAAGTCACAATTACAGAAGTATGTTTTCACTGCCCCACGAGCTAACTGCCATTTCTCTTTCTCTAAGCTTGATCTTTCACTTGGTGGCGGTTTAAACCTAATGACAGCTATTGCTTATACAAGGACAAGCAGGAACAACAAAGCCACTTTACTCTGATGTTGTCATGCAATGGCTCAGAAACTTCTGACAGCTGCCAATTTCCTGGGTAGTGAAGTTCACACTCCTCTCCATACTTCTGCATGTCCTTCCTGAAGTCTGGCTCTCCACTTTCTCTCTCACACCTCCTTTCATGAAGTGCCACACTGGCCTGCTGCTGGGACTGTTGAAAGGCCAGCTTCTATTTTCTCATCTCTGATCTTTGCTCACTGACCAGCTTTTACCAGAATGAGTGTCCCGACACCTTGCCCTAATGAATGATGATGGAGAATCCTACTAAGTGTCATGCATCACTACTAGCAAGATGAATGAGAAATGCATTTTTGCTCCAAGAGTTTGGAACCCTAATCTAAGGTAGAGGAGGGAGTGGGAGGAAGCAAGTCAGTCCAAGTGTGATGAATTATTTCTCTGATTTCTCTAGCCAGTCAAAATTAAGTTTTGCTTTCAAAGTCCCTAGCACAGGGTCAGCCATATAGCAGATGCCATCCATGTATGTGCTTGTTTGTTTTCTTATTTGTCTGTATCACTGTTATTGCACTTAGCAATCTGCATTCCTGATCTCTTTCTTTCTCCAGTCTGTTTCCTCTGCCAGAGACAGAGTTGTTGACTTATCTGCATCTGTTTTCCGCTATGCACTGTGACCACACAGTAGGAACCACAAATGTTTGCTAAATATAAGGAAATTGAAATGGGGGAAAGAGAAGGTGAAAGGTGTGGGGGAAGAAAAGCTGATAGGCCAAAGTTGTCTCATTAATTTCACTTTGAGTGTTTTAGACCCTACTGTTTCCTCCAGGTTACTAAAGCAAATTTATCTGAGCAAATAAGCTTTCATATTTGCATTTCTTTGAACCCTAATTTGACATGCAAATAAGCCACTAACTAGAACTGGGCTTCAATCGGCAGTGTTTAAACAGAAATCCCCATAGCTCTTGGGAGACCTGTGCATAGCAAGAAGGTAGCCTCAGACAGTACAGGTAACAAAGACAGCCAGGGCAGCTAAAGAGACACATTCTCTACATTCTTCTCTGAAATTTCCTGCTCAGCTTTTTAGAGTCTCTTTTCCTGAAACAGATTCTGAGAGCGAAAGCAACTCAAAGGATTTAAAGGACACTTGGTTCAATTCTCTACCCCCTCCACTGGATCCTCTTGATGGTGGCATCCAGCCTCTGTCACACAGTGACAGGGGGCTCATTATTTTTCAAGTGTGCTCTCATTGGCCAAAACACCTCTTTCCTACAGAGCACAAGAAATTTGACTGCTTATAATTTGACTCCCACGGGAGCCACATTGAACTAGATTTTTCTCTTTCATCAGACAGCTCTTCAGACATTCCACTATGGCAATTGGAGTCTTCGTGCTGAATATAAGAGCAATCATTGTTGTCATCATCACCTCTACCCTTTATTAATAACTCAACTATGTCACTCCATACTCTTAAAGTATTGGTCTATTTTTTCTCCCCACTTGAATCTCCAAGTTCACTTCCACCTCCATGGCTTTTGCAGGCCACTTCCTTCTGAATATACAGCTTTTGATTTTATCTTTCAGGTTTCAACTCAAATGCCACCTCTTCAGAGATGCCTTGCCTGGCTGTATTAGCTGAAAAAGAAGGGCCCCCTTGCTTCCTGCCCCACAGACTCCAGACTCTTTGCCACATTATTCTGCTGTTAAAACTCAAACTCACAACTCTTTGAAATTGTCTGGTCTGATAAAGGGTCCAGTTCTACTTTCCATGTTTGGCTGCTGACAGCTTTTACACCTTACCCTGTCCCCTTCTGCCTTTCATCTAGAAGAGCTGATAGGAAGTTCAGATGTGCCCTTCTTTGGCATCTGGCAGAAGTTCATACCACATAAGCCCTACCTGCACAGTGGAACTCTCCCCCATCCCTATCCTTAACTACTTTAAATTCTCCAAACCAGTCTCATGCCAATTTTGGACCAGCTCGGGAGGCTTTGCCTGCTCTTTCCAGAAAAGCTTTGTATGTAAGCAATTAATATTTTTATATCCTGTTGGAGTGGGGGTGTGGTATCTGTTTCAACATCTGAACCAACTTTTGGGTAGCAGTCTGTTCTGTTTCTGAAATATCTATAGCATTGGACTTTTTCACGTAGTGGCTAGTTTCTTTAGTGTCTTTTTCTCTTACTGAAATGGTAGCTCTGACTTCCCACCATCTTTTCAAGGTGCAGACAGGAGCCTGTCTGAAGAACAAAGAAATGACTCTGAAGTTCTTAAGTACTTCTTGCTGTAACGACACCTATTACAGTTACTTTTAGCTCCAGCAAACCAGGTGTCACTGTTCTTAGTGATTTATTTGCATTAATTCCTTTTTCCTTCATATTGACTTAATACATACTTATCTCTGATGAGGAAGCTGAGGGCCAAGGAGGTGAAGTAGTTTGTTCAAAGTCACATGGCAAGTGATGACAAGGGTCAGAGTGGAGATGCGCATGCAGGGGGCACCCTGACACATGTTCCTAGGCACACTGCTGGACTGCCTCTCCCCACTGGCATGCTGCTTTGCCATTTGTCACTTCCTTGAGTCTGGACCTATAATAATCCCATTCAGTTCTCTCACAGGGGGCATCTTGACCCCATTTGCAGGTGAGGAAACTGTTGTTCAGGGGGATGGAAGGTTCCCCTAAACATGGCAAGTTATCCACATCAAAGCCCCTGGAGGACTTTGAAAGCTTGAAATTGGAAGCACAGGAGAACAGATGCCTGTGCTAAGACATAAGTTATCCAGGAGGCTTGTTTGATAACTAGTAGTAAAGATCTGGGAAAATTGCCTGAATCCTATCTTCTATTGCACATTAATAAAAAATAAGGATCCTTATAATTAACACTTAGCTGTTCAAAGAAATATAATCCCCCGGCATTCCTATTGATCTAGGGGAATTGCTTTTTTTTTAAAAAATGAAATTTTTATTGTAACAGTAATACATGCTAACTACAGCAAAGTGGAGAAAATAGAGAAATCTATAAGAAGTTTATGAATAACTCAAATTCCTATCTTCCAGTTACAAGTTCTTAGAGAAGTTTTTTCAAAGATAGAGTAGTTGGAAAGGTCAGTTCTTAACAACATGACATGGCTTTAGGTAAAATTCGATCCTAACTAGCTGTGTGATTTTAGCAAGTGAATTTGCCTCTGGGAGTCTTAGTTTCTTTGCAGAAAACATACTGTCTGGATTAAACCACTTGTCAAGGTGACCCAGGAGAGTTTACAGAGCAGCCAAGTGTTGGGGCACTCAGCAAGGCCACTGGAACCCAGCAACTCCCCAGAAAGGGCTTATTCAACTTTTCCATCACTCTCCCTAGTTCCTTTTTTCATAAATCTTCATCTCATATTTCTTTTAATAAGCAAAGACAAGGAATATTTCTTTTCTCTTATTCTAAACATGTTCACCAATAATCTACCATGTCTAATTCCGAGATGGTTCCTCAACTGGTAGAGGAGAAATTAATTCCCTTGACTTGAGCATGAAGGTGTTTATTCTCTAAGTTCTTATCCGCACATTATTCCAGAAATATATGAGGATGTTATATGTGTTTTCTCAAGTTTTATTATAATATTAGAAAAATATATGAAAATGACATAAAAATCAGTTTTTAGGGCTAATTCTCATTTAGGAAAAAATATCAGAATAAGGATATTATTTGGGAAAATGCTTATTAGATGTTGTTATAGTTCTATCAGCTGGAATCAGAAGTATATTACCTAGATGAACTTTTTCTTTCTTTACAAAGTCAAAGTAACTATAGCTTCTCTAAACAAGGAGTTAAGATGAGAGAATGGTAGGTTAACACTTTTGACAGATTTGGATGATTTATGCTATGATAGAAAGATATCCAAAAATGGATGCCCATGCAGGTTGGAGAGTCAGAGAAAGCTTCTTGAGCAGGTCCTTGTCCTGAGTTCTGACATACATCAGAGTCATCTTCCAGGAGAAAAAGGACAGAAGAACATTCAGGCAGGAAACACACTGAGAATATACTTGAGCATGAAAGGTCTTTAAGAAACTAGAGAAAAACCACAACTATTCAATGGATTAAAAAGAAGAGTGGGAGATGGTAACACACACAAAGCAGTCACTATGTGCTGCAAGCTGCTCTAAGCAGAGAATTTATTACATGAATACCCAAGATCCAAGAACTAAAGGGCAAGAACAAAGATAGGTTTTCAAAATGAATGAGAATCCAGCAACTGGACAACCTTTGGGAAAGTCTTTCCATCTTTCTCTTTCCAAACAAATTTTGTCTGCTTCTTTAGATTCCTAAAATGTAGAACACAGCTGGAACATCTTCTGAGCTCTGCAGGTTCTCAAAAGATCTAGGGATGGGATTCACTGCCCCAACTCAGGAAATTTAGCAGTGACCAGGAGAACAAAGCTAATTTAGGAAGAAGGCAGATCTACTGGTAAACATGCTGATGGGAACATTCCTTCTCTCTGCAAAGGAGAGATTCCAGAAAAGACAGATAAAGGCAAGCAATCACAGTGGCCTCATCTAGGTAAATTGGTGATGAATCTTGAGAGACTGGCAGGGGTCTGATCATGAAGACTTTTGTCTGCTGCGCTAAACCAGGTGTTCACATCTCATTCTGAAAGTTATGAGCAGCCTCTGAAGGATCTGGAGTAGGAAGTGACACAAGGGTCAAAACTTCCTTTTGGATCATCCCCTTGTAGAGGAGTTCATGTAAACTTGAGGGACCAAATGTGGGTGCATTTATCTTTACTTACTTCCCACACACAAACCCAAAATGAGAGCCAAAGTGTCTATTGAAAAAATACATACATATGGAAAAGGAGAATAGGAGAGGAAGAGGCAGCTAGAAAGAGTCTCATCAAATTTTGGGAAGCTGGGTTAGACTGTTTATAGGACAGTTAGACAACCAGAGCTCTCTCCTTCCCTGTGTAGTCAGGTGAGATACTCAGTCTTGTCGTTGCTCAAAGGTCTATTCGTGATAGTATTCCAGAAACTCTAAATGTAGGGGTACCAGGCACCGTGAGGAGCAGGAGGGATAAGTCCTACTAAACTGAGAGGAATTAAGTGAAATTTGGCCTTCTAAATGTTAGACCCCATCTCTAACTTCATGCCACCTTGCTTAAATACTTGAATCAGATGCCTTTCTCTTCCTAAGTAGGAGATAAGAGAATATTTTATGGAGAAAAATTGGTTCCAGAAAAAAATACATATACATATATTTGTATACATGCATACATACATATAGGTACATACATACACACACACACACGTATTATGAAAGTGAAAAAAATCAGCTTACAAGAGTGAAATCTGTTGGTAAACGTCCTTCCTCTTCCACCACAACTGAAACCACACTGTTTCTAATCAGTTTTTGATTGACTTGCCATTATATATGAACAAAGAGCCAATAATCACTAGATAGTAAGACAATCCCCCAATAAGAAATTCTCAGTTCACCATAAATAGAAAGCATGCACAGAGAAAGCAAAGATAGTTTAGGGAACAGAGAAAAAGAATGATTCAAGAAGAACTCTTATTATTGCATAGATAAGAAGATATATACACAAGAAAGAAATAACTAGAGAAAAAGAGTCCCATGAAATGAAAAAGTATGATAATTGAGACTTTAAATAATACATCACCAAAAGGGTTTAGCAATTATTACAAGAAGAAGAAATTCCCAAAGGCGAGGGAATAGCAATAGGAGAGAAAAAATTAAAAATTAGAGGATCAACTCAGAAGGCAACAACGATTTGACCAAAGATCTTGGTGGGGGGATACTGAGGGAAGGACATGCACAAAAAAGTGAAAAAACTGCCACAAATTTATTTATGATCAACCCAGGAATTATAAACATTAGTTTCTGAATTAGAAGTATCTACTGAGTATCCAATATAATAACTTGGGTAATGGGGAAAAATGTTTACACCAAAGCATATCACTGTGAAATTTCAGAAAAGCAGGAATGAAGAGTTGAACCTAAAAACTTACAAAGATAAGAAGACAAAACAAAATAAACCATCTAATGAGACAAAACCTGCTCATATACCAAGGGTACAGAGAGAAAATGGTATTTGTAACCCTAAGAGCTAGGAGTCAATGAAACACTGTTAGAAAAAATGATTTTCAATCCCAACTCTACATCTAGCCAAGTGATCAATCAAGTGTAAAGCTAGAATAAAGATATCTCCATTCCTCGAAAGATGAGGCATGGAACCATCATACCAGCTATACCATTCCTCAGTATTTATCATAAAGAATTAAAATCAGCCTACTATAGTGACACAGGCATACTCATGTTTATAAAAAGCAGCACAATTCACAATAAGCAAACTGTGGAACCAGCCAAGATGTTCATTAAGAGATGAATGGATAAAGAAAATGTGGTATGTGTATTAAATGGAGTTTTATTCAGTCATAAAAACGAATGGAATTCTGTCATTGCAGGAAAATGGATGGAACTGAGACAACTTTGTTAAGTGAAATAATTCACACTCAGAAGGTCAAGGGTCATATGTTTTCTTTCTTATGTGGAAGCTAGACAGAAAAAAAGGGAAAAATGGGGAGGTGGGCAGGGATCTCATAAAAGTCAAATGGAGATCAGTAAAGAAAAGGAACTGCGAGGTGGGGAGGAAGGGGGGAAGTGCTGAGGAATGATATTGGCCAAATTATACTGCTATATTGTGTACATGTATGAATGTGTAACAATAAATCCCATCATTATTTACAACTATAATGCAACAATTAAAAAATGTGAAAAGAGAAAATCAACAACAACAATAACAACAAAATATTTGGCCAAGTATTATGTGTTGAACAACACTGCTAAGGTAGAGGTTGTAAGTATGCAAAATAGCATGATACACTTTTATAGCTCTATCCTTATGAAACGTTTGTATGAAAATACAGGAATGATGATAAATAAGAGAATGGATAGGATAACAGGATTTAAAAAGATATTTCCAAACATTCAAAGACTACTAAAAATCTTATCTGTTGTATACACAATCTTAGATGTTCGAGTATGTGATCTACAAAGTGAGGACAGTAAACCAAAAAATACATATGTATAGCATAGAAGAAGCAGACATTTCAACCCAGGAGAATGCTAATTGGAAATTCTAGAGCCCACAGTCATGTACCCAGCCCCAATGAAACTTGTCAAAGTTGAGCAGCAGAATGGAGGGTTGGAGGAGTGAGATCAAAAAGCCAAAGGAAAGTTTGGACCTGCATGTGATAACCAGGAAATTACTAATAAGTACTTGAGAGAGCTATTGAAACATTTGGAAAAAGGAGTAATAGACACAGAAAGCTAAGCAAATGGAAAAAGGAAACAAATATTAATTCTAGGGAAAACAAACATATGTAAGACAAAGAAATTATGATCACATTATACAAATGGGGACCTTAAACAATAGTTACAACTCAATCATAGTAAGATCAAACTAACTATTGATATGACTCTAATTAATTCATTGAGATTATAGCAAAGAGGAGGTAGACATGATGATGTAGGAAGCCTAAAACTTCAACCACCAGAACAACATATAAATAGCTAATCCCCAAAAGGTTAAACTATAAAAGTAGCATATTATTATGTTATGCTATTATTATATTATAGGACATGAAAATATATACCAGAAGATAAAAAAGGAAAAGAGTAAAAATTTGTTGCAATGAAAGACCAACACTTGGGATGGAGGCTACTATATTTGGCTAAAAGTTATTTCATAGAGCTGACTGCTTTGAATCATAGACATAGCACATTGCTGGGCACAGTAATGCGTACTTGTATTCCCAGTTACTAGGGAGGCTGAGGCAGGAGGATCTCTACTTAAGACCAACCTTGGCAACTTAGTGAGATCCTAAGCAATTTACTGAGAACCTATCTCAAGATAAAATACATACATACATACATACATGCTGGGGATATAGCTTAGTGGTAAAGTGCCCCTGTGTTCTATCTCCCTTAAAAAAAATTATCTAGTGTGGTAGGGACTATTTGTATTAAATGAATTTAGAAAGGCCAACTAGGATATGTGTTTATCTTGTAAAATTTTTTAAAAATCTACAAGATCAAAGACTGGAGTATTTGACTAAAGGGTGCCATCATATTGGACTTTTCAACAGAAAAGTAGGTCTTGAGCTTACCAGGATCTATCCAACAAGGTCAATGGATCATCAAATTTATTTAGATTTAACTTTTACACCACATTTAGCATGAAGTTTGCACCATAAGAATCTGGGGAAGCATCCAAAACTCTGTAATTCAAAGGAAGGCTCAGGGGGGCAGAAACTCTGTTGACTCAACTTCATTTGCTGATCAGAAAGAATTTGCTGACTAGCTACTATTGTAAAGATAGTGGCAAAAGAAGAAAGATGAAAGTTGTGCCCTTTCAGCACTTGATTTCTAATATCTGTACAGCATTAGTGAACATTCACATATTGTTATAGTTTAGGTATCAGGTGTCCCCCAAAAGCTCATGTGTGAGACGATGCAAAGAAGTTCATAGGTGCAAATCACTGGATTATGAGAGTCTTACCTAATCAATGCATTAATCCCCTGGATGGTAACTATAAGGCAGGTGGGTGTAGTTGGAGAAGGTGGATCATTGGAGACATGTCTTTAAGGTTTATATTTTGTCCCTGGTGAGTGAGAGCTCTCTCTCTGCTTCCTGGTTGTCATGTCCTGAGTTGCTTCCCTCTGCCACACCTTTCTGCCATGATGTTTCTGCCTCACCATCAGCACAGAGTATGGAGCTAGCTGTCTATGAACTGAAACTGTGAGCCTCCAAATAAACTTTTCCTCTAACTGTCCTTGTCATGTCTTTTGTTCACAGCAGTGAAAAAGCTGACTGAAATACATATTTACCTAACTAAAAATAATAACCTGAACCTAAATAGTCTTTGCAGATTACAAAGTACTTCCTCGAATGTTATTTAGTGTTACTTTTTGCCCAAAGTTTTATAAATAGGAATTATTACAATGCTTTGAGGTGATTAGAGTAAATTATAATTACAGTGTCTATATTTGAGTATTTAATACTCATGCCACTGTCAAGTCAAGGCCCCCATTTAATAATAAATAAAGCAGGATTCCATTTAATAATCTTCCCAGATTTATAAATAGTATTAGGATCTCAATTGTCTAAGTACAAAAAAACGAAGACATACAAGTGTTTTTTCTCCTTTGGGTCAAATTCAGGTTCCTTTTTTCACTAAACTGGAGATCTCAAATCTTTACATAAGCTTACTTTGTCTCTGGAAGTGTCTACCTTATTTATGCTCCTATGATGTGCTACTGTCCTAAATCCAAGATGCTCCTGTTGCAGAGCAATCGCTTATCCAGTTGTTGGATTTTCACCTCCAAGATAATCCCTCTTGAAGATTTATAATTTATCTGAAATAATATATCAGATGAATTTAAGTACTCTTTTATTAATTCAGATTGGATCACACTTTCTTACATTTTAAAAAAATCATTTTATGTACCATAATCATTTTTATGCCGTAAGTACACAATATACATTTTCAATACCTAATTCTTGCAAAACAGAAGGGAACTTAGGTTTACACGGCAACTACTAGCACTTCCTCAAGATGGCAGAGCTAGTAGTTTTGTCAGTCCGTTTCAAGTCAAAGTCTTTAGGTTAGTATATTTTCCTATGAATCATTCTTGCCACCTACTACAGACCAAAATGTTCAAATACATACACAAAATTGCATATATCTATTTTTAGATTTAAAATTGAAGCGTAGCAAATGGGGTTAATTTGTACTGTGCTGGTTCCTGAAAATTAATGGAAGAATATAAAGTTTAATTAAAAAGCTTATATTTAGACCTAGCTGTTTAGAATGAAGTCAGGGAAGAGTAAAAATATACTTGGTAGACAAAGGCAGTCTTTGCATGTATGAGGAAGACCCAGACAGACTTTTGATAATTATGGGCTGACTTGTCAGGCTTTAATCTGGACTATCTCAAATAAAACAATTAAAAAAAATTCTGAGCAGTAGTTATTTTGCTGAAGACAGTATTGCTCAAGAAACAAAGAATCAAAAAAAAATACAAAAAGGTAGCATTTGATTCATACTCAAGAGGAAAATCAAACAAAAATTTGGCATATGTATGGCACAGAAGTGGGACTTATCAGATAAAATCTTTAAAAAATAGATTATGATGGATATTTTTTAAATCTACAGAAAAATTTGGACACAATGAGTGATGAGATTGGGAATTTCAAAAGATGTAAATATTTTAAAAAATTAAAAATTTAAAAACCAATGGAAGAGATAAACAGTAGGATGGAAATAATAGAAGAAAGAACGAGTGAATTTGATAAAAGGCTAATAGAAATCTGAAAAAAGACAAAAATGTTTGGGAAGGAATTAGCAGAGCTTCATACTTAAGAGACAAAATTAATCAGTCACTCATACTTATATACTTGTATAAATACAAATCCAGAATGAAAGCAGAGAGAAAATTGACAGAATAAAATGTTTTAAGAATTATTAGCTACACTCATGAGACTGAGGCAGGAAGATCTCCAGTTTGAGGTTAGTCTGGGCAACTTATTGAGAACCTGTTTCAAAATGAAAAATAAAAAGGGCTGGGGATGTACCTCAGTGGTAGAGTGCCCCTGGGTTTAAACTCCAGTACTATACATGCATGTACACAC
Organism: Sciurus vulgaris; assembly: GCF_902686455.1. NCBI lineage: Eukaryota > Metazoa > Chordata > Mammalia > Rodentia > Sciuridae > Sciurus > Sciurus vulgaris. Next base: position 46,206,793 of record NC_136461.1, read on the forward strand.
AACTACACACAAATTATTAGCTCAAGTATTTTCCAAATTTTATTTTTTTAAAAGGCATACTACTTGTCCAAGAGAAGGAGTCCAGTTCATCTCAAGAAGAATACAAAGAAAATTACCCATAGAAACATCATATCTGATGTACTAAAAACCAGATACAGAAAATATCTTAACAGGAAGAGGGAAAAATTCATATTATATAAATTAGAAATATAATAAGATTAACCACAACTTTTCAAGGGAATCATGGGAGAACAGAAGGCATGGATGTACTTTGAAGTGCTTAAAGGCAAAAAGAGAGTATAAATCTAAAATTCTCTATTTCACAGATTACTTTTCAAAAATAAAGGCAAAATAAATATGATTTCAAGTAAATAAAAATGGAGACAATTTGTGTCAGCAGAATCACACTACAGGTTGAGTAAACCTTATCTGAAATGCTTGGGACACAAAGTATTTCAGTTTTGGGAGTTTTTCACATTTTGGAATATTTGTGTGAATTTTACCAATTGGGTATTCTGGAAATTTGAAATTCTCCAATATCCATAATGTTTTTATGCTAACATGATATTCAAAAATTTTGGGAGTTTGTAGCATTTCATACTGAAGATTTTCAGGGGATGTGCAATCTCTACAAGAAATGTTGAAGTAAGTTCTTCAGGTCAAAGGGATGTGATACCCTTCAGAAGGGTATATTAGATATATTAGATATATTAAAATGTATCTTAGAAATATGCACACATATTTTTCTTTAAAGGGCTATTAACATCTTAAAGAAAAAATAATAAAAGCATATTGCAAAGAATGTTGTATAACACATGCAGAAGTAAATATATGTCCAAAGAGCACAAAATCACAGGGATGTACATAACCTTTCCAGGTATAGAGTTCTTACAATAGTCACAAAGTAGCATAAGTAGTATAATATTATTTGAAGATAAAATGTGATAAATCAATGTAACTAATTTACACAGCAAGCTCTAAAATTAACATAATAGGTATAGATAAATACAATGGAGGAAATAAAATGAAGTGTTAAAAAAGAGTACTTGGCTAACAAAAAGGAAATCAGACTAGAAGAACTAGAAGAACAGAGAACAGATAATAATAGAAAACAAATACTAAAAGAACAGATTTAAATCAAACTCCACCTTAATTAAAGAAAAGTGTAAAGAGCAAAGATATCTGACTAGATAATGAGCAGACCAACTTTGTCCATTTATAAAAAAATGCAACTTTTTTGTTTAACTTTTTCATTTTTATGGTTGTACACATGTACCCAAATTAGATTGCACACCATGCATGTAATCATACTATACATAGGGTAATACTGTCTGGTTCATTCTATTTAAATATTAAGGTACAGACAAGTTCAAAGTGAAAGAATTGGAGAAAGTTATGCAATACAAACATTAAACCTAAGAGACTTGATTGACTATGTGCACATCTGATCAAGTAGCTGGAAGACAAATGGCATCAGAGGTTATGAGAGGCATTCATAATATAATTTTTTCACATGTTCAAGGGAATGGGTGTTTATTTTTATTTATTTTTAATTATTTTATTTTATTTGTTCTAATTAGTCATACATGACAGTATTATGATTTTAAAAAGGACATTTCATCAGGAAACTCTAACCACCTTAATGATCACATGTCGATACTCTGGACATGATATCTGCTCCTGTGTGAATATATCCACCATGTAAATGCATTGTGACTGCATTTGGGATTATAATTTGTACTCGTCCTGGCTCATGAGTCGGGATGCAGAAATAGTTCTATAGATAGAATGTTTTTGAATCTTTACTCTCATTTCCTCATATCTTTTTCTAAGAAGCAGATACATAACTATCTACATATGCAGATGGATTTATTAAGTGTTGATTAGGTTATGATTTATAGAGCATCTATTTTATACCATGCCCTGTGCCAGATGCTAGAGAATAAGTAAGCATTAACACAGCTCGGTATGGTTACAGTATTCACAGCCTAGCAGAGAATCTAGAATAAATACAAAAATGCTACAAAAAATGCTCTGTGGAAGCATTTTGGTGTAAAATCTTAAGAAAGCAACTCAATATGGGGGTCCTGCAAATCTATAGGTATTATTATGCATTAAAATTTACTTTCTAAGGATCTCACTGTGCAACATTTGACATGTCAGCCTCTGAGTCTCAGCTTTCTCTTGTGCTAAAGAAGAGACTGGGAGTCTGTTCCTTTTTCTCTTCCCTCACTATGTTGTGATATGTAAATTGTGACATATAGGGGACCATTTCCCTCTAGGCTCCATGCTGCATATCATCATGTTGGGCACATGACCAATATGGATTTTATGGACAGAACGTATGCCATCTGTGCATTTAAGGAAAAGGATTTGTGAAAATGTAGCTTATAATGGAACCCAGTAGGATTTTGCACTGATTAATACATGAAAGAAGGTAATGGCATGAAATTAAGTATGGTATTTATAGAGGGCCATTCACTTAACTAGTTCTATGCTGGGAAAACTGTCCATATGTGACTTGAAAGAGACAGAGTATTACTTGGGGGAAAGAGGCAGTCATATTGTGGGGGGGAAAGGAAAAAATATATTTTTATTTCTTCATTCAACCTCTTGATTTCTATCCAATGAATGACTTTCTTGGCAAACGACGACACACAGAATGTTCATTAAGAGAGAGCCTGGCAGCTTGTGCTTGAATTCTTTTCAAGTGTTAGTGTGCTGCAATCCCAATTAAATGATACAGGAAGGCATTAAAAAACACTAAAGAGTACTGTAGAGAATGCTTTGGGAACAGGAAACAGCAAGGACAGAGGCCCAGGGCCCAGGGTCTAGCCCAGGTTCCTATCATCTCTGGATGCCCAGAGGACCTTTCATTGGTATCAGTCTTTATCACTACGCTCTTACATCATGCAATTAGCAAAGCAGTTATTGTCAATATCACCAAATCGATCCCTCCAAACCTTGTAAGTTAGGTGATAAGGGGACTTGGTTTTTAAGTTAAGGTTAGTTATAGATCGGCAGATCAAGTACCAGAAGTGTTACTATTTGGATGTGAGGTGTACCTCAAATGCTCGTGTGTGAGATGGTGTAAGACAGTTTAGAGGTGAAATGACTGAATTTTGAGAGCCTTAACCCAGTTGAAGAATTAATCCACTTGAATGGATTAACTGGGTGGTAACTGTACGGCAGGTAAGGTGTAGCTGGAGGAGATAGGTGACGACAGGTGTGCCTTTGGAGTACATACTTTGTCCCTGGTGAGTGGACCTCTCTCTCTCACTCTCTCACTACTCCCTGATTGTCATGTCCTGAGCTGCTCTTCTCTGCCGTACTCTTTCCCCCTTGATTTTCTTCCTCACCTTGGAACAGAGCAATGGAGTTGGCCATCTGGGGACCAAGACCTCTGAAACAGTGAGTACCAAATAACCTTTTCCTCCTCTACCTTGTTCTTTTTAGGTCTTTTGGAGACAACCCTAGAAAAGTTGATTAAAACAAGGACTATGCAGAAAATGTTCAAAGCCAAAAGAAGTTCTAGAAGGAGGAGGAGGAAAGGAGTAGGGACATCATCAGAGAAACAGGGCTAAGATTCTAAAATATAGACCAATCAGAGAGTGGACGAGCATGGTGTGAACAAACCAAGAGAGCAAGAAATGAAGTGTTAAATGAGGTGGAGGGACAGGGGGTGTGTGTGCGGGGAGGGCCGGGAAGGATGAGAGCCAGTAGGGTACTGAAGTTGAACAACCAGCTCTGTGAGAATAAAACCCTGATTTGTAGCCTTTGCTTATTTCTGTGCTGTAAATAATTCCAGCACAGCTGACTCTGTGCCTCCAACAACATGATGTTGCTAAATGTGGAGCTGGAAAGAGATGTGCAGTGGCAAACCATTATGTAGCATTTCCACCAGGCCCATGCAATAGACGTAAATCATCTCAAGTGCACAGAGAGGAGTGTAGTAGCTAGGAAGCGATACATTTGGAGTATTAATTTCCTTTGTTTTCAGTGTAATTTATGTAAGTGTAGTTTCATATAATTTAGTTTGTAGTAATGACTGTTTAACAACAGGCTTGGAAATTCCTAATAATTTAACAGTTGGGCTCTTGTAAGCCATTTCAACCTGAATCTCAGTGGGGGGTCTGGGTAACACCTCCCTTAAGCAGTTAGTTTTGCTTCTCTGAATTTGGTGAAGGGATTGGGGGAGAGGAAGAGACCATGGTATAGGGGTAGAAACTTTTAAAGGGGAATAGCTATTATTCTTCTGTCTTATAATATAATGCAATTAAATGAAGAGCCCATGGAATAGTTGTTATGGTTTGGATATGAGGTGTCCCCCAAAAGCTCATGTGTGAGACAATGCAAGAAGGTTTACAGGAGAAATGATGGGTTATGAGAGTCTTAACCCATTTGGTGAATTAATCCCCTGATGGAATTAACTGAGTAGTAACTGAAGGCAGGTAAGGTATGGCTGAGAAGGTGAGTGATTTGGGATGAGCCTTTGGGATATATATTTTGTATCTGGTGAGCAGAATCTCTCTCTGCTTACTGATCATCATGTGAGCTGCCTCCCTCCACCACACTATTCCACCACGATGTTCTGGAACTGAGACCTCTGAAACTGTGAACTCCCCCCAAATTTTTTGTCTTCTAATGTTGTTCTTGTCAGGTCTTTAGTCATAGCAGAAAAAAAAAAAAATCTGACTAAAACAATAGTGAAAAGCATTTTGAACCAACAGTTATCTTCTAGATTCTGACTCCAGTTGGTTGGATTAGATGCCTCTACTATTTTCCTATGTCACTACATACGTCTTGATCTGGCATTTTTCACATTGTACCCACTGTACCCTATTTTGTTTATATTTATCTTTCCCATTAGTTTATAAGCTATTTAAGGGCAGAGTCCACAAAGAGCCTTATCTTACTTATGTGAATGATGGAAAGTAAAACATTTTCAGACAATATTTGAATGAATGAGTCACTACTATATCTGTGAAATGCATTGGTAAGAAATTTTCTATTTACTCCAACCTGTTAAATGAGATAAAGGCATCAGAGTGAAAACCTGTATGAGCTTGGGAGTTAAAGAGCTGAAATGCAAGCTTCCCAACTCTAGGAGTCCTGCAACTCATGTAACTTCACTGAGCCTCATTTAAAGGTGAAATAACAATGTTTCTTTCATATCATTGTGAGAAAAAAATTAAGACAACACAGGCAAAGTTTCTATCAGGAGAGTAACAGCAATAGTGAGCATTTCTTGAATGTCTAGCATGTACTGATCAGCACGATTACAACCTTGCATGTATGAACTCATTCAAGCCTCACAGTAACACCACTAGGCAATTTCTGCCTTCACCTCCACTAGACAGGAAGGAAACTGAGATCATAGGAATTATAATAATTTCCTAAATTGTATAAACCATTTATAAAGGACAGATCTGAGGTTCTAACCCAGGTTCTCTGGCTCCAGAAACCATGTTCTCTTTTATCATATCAACATACTTTCACTCCAGAGGATAATGTCTTACAAACTCCCATAATATGATGACATATATAACTGTACCTCCTTCCCCCACCAACATGTTTGTATCTTGTCAAGATGGTGCCCACATCCTCTAACCAATCTACACTGCAATCCCTTTGACTCAAATCATATTTCAACTGCCAGATATCCCTCCTTGTATTGAAATCTTAGTATTCACTATGCTTCTCCCTCAGGTCCTGTGGGTTCTTATATAGAACCTGTGTTTCTCTGAAACTTGGCATGGTACTTTCTAAATGAAGGTATGAAAGTTTAACGAGTATTTATTTACTTTTTTTTTTTTTTTTTTTTTTTTTTTTGGTGATACTGGGGATTGAACCTAGGGCCTTGTGCTTGTGAGGCAAGCACTCTACCAAGTGAGCTATATTCCCAGCCCTATTTACTTCTTAATAATGCTTTTCAAAATAATTTGTAAGACTTAAAATAATGTAAATAATGATTTTAGTCACTTTTTTCCCTGCTGTGACTAAAAGACTCAACCAGAACAATTATAGTGCAGAAAAAGTTTATTTAAGGGCTCATGGTTTCAGAAATTTCAATCCATAGACAACGGAGTCCATTCCTTGGGGTTCAAGGAAAGTTGAGCATCATGGTGGAAGAGTGTGGCAGAGGGAAGTAGTTTACATCATTGTGATCATAAAGCAGAGAGAAATCTCAACTTGCCAGATACAAATATATATCCCAAGGCCATGCCCCCAATTCCCACCTCCTCCAGTCACACTTTACCACTTCAGGTACCAATCAGTTAATCCGTATGAGGGGATCAATTCACTGATTGGGTTAAGATGCTCACAACTAATCATTTCTCCTCTGAACCTTCTTGTATCATCTCACATGTGAACTTTTGGGGGACACCTCACATCCAAACCATAATAGTCCAACCCTGGCCCCCAAACTTTATGCTCATCTGACAATGCAAAATACATTTAGTTCATTCCCAAGAGTCCCCAAAGTCTAACAGTTCTGAAATAAAGCTCAAAGTTCAAGTCCAAAGTCTTCTTTGAGACTCAGGGCCTCAAGGCAATCTCACATTGTGAGCTCCTATAAAACTAAAAGCAATTTACATGTATCCAACATATAAAGGTACAGAGTAAACATTTCCATCCACAAAATTAGGGGCATAAAAACAAAGGACAGAACCAAAGTAAGATCGAAACCCTGCTGGGCAAACAAGTCCTATAGCTCCATGTCCAGTATCTGTGGCACATGGCCTTGTGATGTTCTGTTCAAATGGCTTGTGTAGCTCCCTCTCTGTGGTCTTGTAGGTTGCAGTCCAAGTGGCCTTTCTGTTGGCTTATCTCTGCTCCATTTTTTTCAACTTTCCTAGAATGATGTCCCCACATTATTGGAATTTCTTAATCTTGGTGGTCCCCACTGCATCTTCAGCTTCCTCTTCACATCACCACACTTTGCCTTTTCAGGGGGTGCCCACAGGGACTCCAACCC